>NC_079452.1:13516957-13579457 GCF_903798145.1 Danio aesculapii | reverse complement strand
CTTCTATGTATTACATCAGTAAGATTTCACAGTGAGACACTTTTTCAGCTTAGTTTCAACAGATCTTGTTGAACTGCTGAGGACTTTTATGAGTGCTGCTAGTTTGTTTTCATAATTCATCAAAATGTTTCATTGCAAAGCATAAAGGGATGCTTCAATATTTCATGAGCATGTCCTATACAGTACATACTCAGATGGAAGCATTATGTTTGCAGTAGGAAACATGCTAATTATTATGCTGTATTGTTTTCCACATATTTATGTAAAATAATGTGTTCATTAGTCTAAAGAAGATCTCAAATCATCACACTGAACTTGTATGATCCATATGCATATTCATCTGCAGAATATCATGTTTTTTCAGCTATGGAGAACAGCCACTGTAAACCCCAAGACCATTTAAACTTTAATGCGACTGCCAGTACATCATCATAGAAAATCGTAAAATGTAAGAAAAGTGTTTTGAGATGAAATGAGAGAGAGACAGTCTGTAAAGCTTTTATACTTGTAGTTATATAAAGGGGGGGGGGGAATGAATCAAGATCTGTGGACTGAGGTGAAACTCCTAATCAGAAGCACAGAAAACAATCAGTGGGGTTTATAACATAGAGAGAAACATAATTCTAATCAAATCAAATCAATATAAACCCATCCAGTAAAAAGCTTTTCAAACATTTCAATAATAACCAAATTGTAAGAATCCTCATTATATTTCAGGATTAGATGTAACCCAGGCTTATTCTGATTGCGTACCCCTATATACATTTCTGGAGAGTGCCAAATACATCTAAGGAGGTACGTTTTTTTTTTTTTTTGGGGTTTTAGTTTTCGTGAATCCGCCAGAGGCTGCTGTGTATGCTTTTTCAGATTGCAAATTTCTCTCGCGAGTGCCATTCGCACCTGCTATTATTGTCCACCATAGGCCGCTGTCGACTGACTGAATAACTGACGGAAAAACCGACAGATTTATCCACCAACCGCCTTTCCCAAACCCAACCAATAGTATTTAAAAAAGCACAAATTGACCTGTACAGCCACCTCCCTAAACCCAACCGCACACTGTAATAAGTAAATCCGTAAAATTTACGGTAAAAAAACGGCAGCTGTGGTTGCCAGTATTTACCATTAAAATATAGTACAAACCGTATAAGTAATTTTCTAATTTACAGTAATTTCTAATTTCAAATTTTTTCTAAATTACAGTAACTACCATATTTCATAATTTATAGATGAATTTGTCTGTATTTGAACGATCAACATCTAAACATCTTTTGTTACACAGATAGACATGTTAACACAGCCATATGCAGGTGGCCATGAGAAAGTTACTTAATGATAGGGATGTGCACATCGATACTCGAGTATCGATATATCGATACTCTGAAGCTTTTAATTTGGTATCGATATTTTTTTTAAGTTTCGATATTTTAACTATTTTAATAATTTTTGCATAACTAATGTTTTAGCACTGTTACAGGATTGTCAGTGATGCTTTGTAGATAAGACTTTACACCAATCGATCTGCGGCGAAGTGACGTGAGCGATCATGTGCCTTTCAGATATTTACGTATATTATATATATATATTTAATATATATATATATATATATATATTATATGTACAGTATATATATAATATATGTACAGATATATATATATATATATGTACAGTATATATATATAATATATATATTATATATTATATATATATAATATATATATATATATATATATGTATATATATATATATATATATATGTCACGGATTGGCCAGCCTTCCACCACATCACGCAACGATCACCGTCACCTGAGTATTAACCACGCCAGCTGCACCAATCACTTCCATTCACATATAAGCACCACACCTCACTTCCAGGGTCCGGTCTCGTTCCACGAAGCGGACTCATAGCGAGTACCTCCTGGTAGTCACTATCACATTTATCTAAGTGCTTAACCTCTGATTTCTGTCTCGTTCCAGTCGTGTCCAGTGTTCCCGGTGTCCTGTCTGTATTGAGTGTGTCTCAGTCTGTCTTCCCCGCAAGTCCTCTGGTGTGTGCATTCGGTCTCCCTCAGTGTCTGTCTCCATCCTGCTCCGAGAAGGAACATCAGTTCATCCATTCTACAATCACATCCCCTTTGTTATCCTTATTTGCTCCGCTGCTGTAATAAACATCTTTCATATTATACTCACCTAACTTGTCCGTCCTTCCCTAACAGAAGACCGGACCTTCAACACAGCATGAGCACTCCCGATCCCATTCAGGAGTTGGTGGACTCCCTGAAGAGAGTTTTAATGCCAGCTACTCACTTCCGAAGCACCACCATCACCGAGCACTTCTTCACCGTCCCCCACTCATCCAGTCCCATGGCTCGACCAGCGCCCTACTCTGGCGGGGCGGAGGAGTGCAATGGCTTTCTATTACAATGTTCTCTGATTCACAATGCAACCAGATTTATACCCCAGATCGGTCCAAATTGCCTTCATCATCTCCCTTCTCTGGGTCGGCTCTCAGGTGGGCTGAGACCATCTGGCAGCAAGCTGGGCCGGTAACCAGTTCCATTCATAACTTTATCACATATTTCAAGAGGGTCTTTGGTCGTACAGATGGAGAAGTAGCACCGGAGAACAACTAATCATCTTAAGCAGGGAGCCATGTCCACCCAGGACTATGCGCTCCGGTTTCGGACTCTGGCTGCTGCTAGTGGATGGAATGAACGATCTCTCCTAACAACGTACCGGCTCGGATTGGAGCCCAACCTGAGGTTACAGCTGGCAGCCCTCGACGATACTATGGGGTTGGAAAAATTCATCCAACAATACTCATCGATGTCTGATCGTCTGAAGGTCTACCAGCATGATCTCCCATCAATCTCACAAGCACTCCTCCTCGTCCGCCAGAGCCAGTCGTCCCTCAGAACCAGAACCTATGATTATCGAGTCTGGTAGACTTACGATTACTGAGCGACAGAGGAGGCTGACCCGGGGTCTATGTATGTACTGTGGTGCCGAAGGACATGTCAGGCTGGACTGTCCCATTCGTCCAGTACGTTCATTGGTGAGTGTGTTCAGTTCTCCCGTTGAAAAAATGCACCCTCTCACCCACCAATTTCAGTTAACTGCCCATTCTGTCTCTATTACAGTCACGGCCCATTGACTCCGGGTCAGCCGGAAATTTCATCTCGCACGCCCTCTGTCGCCGCCTCCAGCTCCACACCGAAGCCTCGACGCACGTCTACCAGATTCAACCTATAACCACCGATATCCATTCCCAGGCACGTATCCATCGTAAATGTGAACCCGTCACCCTCAGAGTAGGGTTACTTCATAAGGAGGAAATTCAATTTCTGGTTCTGGAGGGAGCATCAATGGACATCATCTTAGGGCGCCCGTGGCTGGTGAAGCATGATCCCATCCTCTCTTGGGGCACCGGAGAAATCAAAAGATGGGGTAAAGAATGCGTCTCCAACTGTTTTCCTGACCTACCCTTGCAGATCCAGAGACCATAAATGTCTACGTCACACTGTCGAAAGTCCAGTTGAGAAACAATCCATCCAGATCCCGAGATCCTCCGCATTCGAAGACGTTTTTGCCCCAGAGAGCTTCCCAGCTACCTCCACATCGGCATGGGACTGCGCCATTGACCTGCTTCCTGATGCTCCTATGCCCTAGTATCTACCCGTTGTCCCTTCCAGAAACTAAGGCCATGGAGGAGTACATTCAGGAGGCTCTGAGTCAGGGGATATTCGCCAGTCCACGTCACCCGCTGCCTCAAGCTTCTTCTTCGTGGCCAAGAAGGATGGAGGGCTGCGGCCATGTATAGATTACCGAGTTTGAACCAAGGCACCATCAAGTTCAGGTACCCACTTCCTCTCGTCCCTGCGGCCCTGGAACAACTCCGATCTGCCGGATATTCACCAAGTTGGACCTCCGCAGCGCATACAACCTGGTACGAATACGCGAGGGGGACGAATGGAAGACGGCGTTTGTGACCCCTACTGGGCACTACGAATACCTGGTCATGCCCTATGGTCTGGTCAACGCCCCCTCCGTATTCCAGAATTTCATCCATGAAGTCCTCCGGGAGTTCCTCCATGTCTCCGTCATAGTATATATTGATGATATCCTGATTACTCCCGGAGTGAGGCCGAACATCGGCACCACGTTGCGGAGGTCCTACAAACTCTACGGGACCATAAATTGTACCTCAAGGCTGAGAAGTGCTCATTTCACTTACCATCTGTTCAGTTCCTCGGATACATCATCGACCGAAAAGGGGTTCGCATGGACGAGGGGAAGGTCACTTCCGTCATCTCCTGGCCTGAACCTAAAACAATTAAAGAACTCCAACGATTCCTAGGGTTTGCCAATTTTTATCGACGTTTTATCCTCAACTACAGTCTTATCACCGCTCCGCTCACCAACCTCCTAAAAAATCAACCCAAAACTCTATCCTGGTCACCCGAAGCTGCCGCAGCCTTCCAAAAACTCAAGAAGTCCTTCACGCAGGCTCCACTGACTCACCCCAATCCCGACTTACCTTTCGTGGTCGAGGTGGATGCATCGACCACCGGAGTAGGAGCCATCTTATCACAACTCCATGGTAATCCCTCACTACTCCATCCATGCGCCTACTTCTCCCGAAAGCTCAGCTCGGCGGAAAGGAACTATGACATCGGAAATCGTGAACTTCTAGCCATTAAGCTCGCCCTGGAGAGTGGCGACACTGGTTGGAGGGAGCTAAACACCCATTCCAGGTGATCACCGATCATAAAAACTTGCAGTACCTTAAAGAGGCAAAAAGACTCTGTCCTCGTCAAGCCCGATGGTCCTTATTCTTCTCCAGATTTCAGTTCTCTATATCATCGACCAGGATCCAAAAATCCGGGCGGATGCACTCTCCAGAATCCATGACCAACAGGAAATAAGTGAGACCCCGGCCAACATCCTCCCAGATCACATCACTGTCTGTCCCATCACCTGGTCCGCTCCAACAGTTGTCGCAACCCCAGAATCCAGAACTCCGCCGGGCTGTCCCCCCAATCGACGATTCATCCCTGAAAATCAACGGGTAGATCTTATTCACTCCAGTCACACCCTCTGGGCACAGGGCATCCCGGGCCAACCAACACCCTCTCGCTGCTATCCCAACGCTTCTGGTGGCCGAACATGGCGAGGGATGTGAGGAGATACATCCAAGGCTGTAGAGAATGTGCCATGTCAAAGAGTCCTCGTCATCTACCTGCAGGAAAACTCCATCCCTTGCCCATCCCAAACCGCCCCTGGTCACACCTAGGAGTTGACTTCATGACAGACCTCCCATCGTCTGAAGGTAATACTTGCATATTAGTCATTGTAGATCGATTTTCCAAATTCTGTCGTCTGATTCCTCTGAAGGGTCTACCCACAGCCCTAGAAACCGCTGAGAACCTATTTAACCATGTCTTTCGATGTTTTGGGCTACCTGAAGACATAGTCTCGGACCGAGGACCCCAATTCATCTCCAGACTATGGAAAGCCTTTTTTAGACTCCTAGGTGTGACCGTCAGCCTCTCGTCTGGTTATCACCCACAGACCAACGGCCAGACTGAGAGGAAAATTCAAGAAGTGGGGCGGTTCCTCAGGACCTTCTGTCACGGTCATCAGAACTCCTGGAGCCAGTTTCTGGGCTGGGCGGAATACGCCCAGAATTCCCTGCGGCAACCTACCACCGGACTTACGCCATTCCAGTGTATTCTGGGCTTCCAACCTCCACTCTTTCCCTGGGATGGCGAACCTTCTGACGTCCCCGCAGTGGATTACTGGTTCCGGGAGAGCGAGAGGGTCTGGGACGATGCTCATCACCATCTCCAGAGGGCAGTTCGCCGAGCCAAGGAGGTGTCAGATAAGAAGAGGATTCCTGGACCTGCCTATGCTCCGGGGCAGAAAGTTTGGCTCTCCACCAGAGACATCCGCTTGCGACTGCCCTCCCGAAAACTTAGTCCCAGATTTGTTGGTCCCTTCACCATCCTGGAACAGGTCAACCCAGTCACCTATAAGTTACAGTTACCACCACAATATAGAATCCACCCCACATTCCACGTATCACTCCTTAAACCCTTTCACGACCCTCTGATTCCCTCCACAGAGCCTGGCCATGAAGAGGAACCCCCTCTTCCACTGATGTCAGAAGAAGGGTCTATATACAAAGTCAAGGACATTCTACGGTCCCGACGTCGTGGTGGTCATCTGGAATACCTCGTAGACTGGGAGGGATATGGTCCAGAAGAGAGGTCTTGGGTCCCCAGATCCGACATATTAGATCCCGCACTTATGGAGGAGTTCCACTCCAATCACCCCGAGTTCCCAGCACCTCGTGGACGAGGTAGACCACCACGGCGTCGGCGGTCTAGGCCCTCAGGAGCGGGCCCTGGGGAGGGGGGTAATGTCACGGATTGGCCAGGCTCTTCCACCAGCATCACGCAACGATCACCGTCACCTGAGTATTAACCACGCACAGCTGCACCCAATCACTTCCATTCACTATATAAGCACACACCTCACTTCAGTCAGGGTCCGGTCTCGTTCCCACGAAGCGGACTCATAGCGAGTACCTCCTGGTAGTCACTATCACATTTATCTAAGTGCTTAACCTTACTTGATTTCTGTCTCGTTCCAGTCTGTCCAGTGTTCCCGGTGTCCTGTCTGTATTGAGTGTGTCTTCAGTCTGTCTTCCCCGCAAGTCCTCTGGTGTGTGCATTCGGTCTCCCTCAGTGTCTGTCATCCATCCTGCTCCGAAGAAGGAACATCAGTTCATCCATTCTACAATCACATCCCCTTTGTTATCCTTATTTGCTCTCGCTGCTGTAATAAACATCTTTCATATTATACTCACCTAACTTGTCCGTCTGCTTCCCTAACAATATATATATATATATATATATATATATATATATATATATATATATATATATATAAACATAGTAAACACAGCAAAAAGTATTAATATAATTTATAGTATATATAATAATAATAAATAAAAATAAATTAATTAAATAAATCAGCTCTCTCATTCTCTCTCGTTACCATTAGGTGAATAAGAATAAATAAAGTGTGTGTGTATCTCTGCAGTGTGTATACAGTATGGATGTGTGTGCATGTATGTACATATCACACACACACTATATATATATTATATATATATATATATATATATATAATTATATATATATATATATATATAGTGATTTTTGTAACTGTTTCATTTTTTAAATTATTTAGAAAAATTACGTTAATATTTTAAATAATAAGTGGTATCAGTATCGTAAAAATTAAACAAAAAGTATCGATATTGTATCGAATTTAAAAATTGTGGTATCGCCCATCCATACTTCATGAATCAATGCTCATCACAAACAACTTCTCCCACAAGCAGACAGGTAAATCAGTGTTTAGAAGGTGCTCAGTGTCATTCGCACAGCTACTAAACACCAGTATGATAACACTCACAAAATAAAAAAGTAATGAAATAAACATTGTTTATCAACATTAGATGTAACATAAATCTCTAATGTACATAACTTATGGGGAAACAATTAAAAAGATCCCTAGTAATGTCAACAAAATGCATACAAAGTGATGTGCCATGCAGGGAATTCTGGGAAAGTCAATTTACGGTTATTCGCCATATATATTAAGGAAACATACTTTTAACCAGGTAACAGATTTTTACTGTAGCATTTTTACAGTTTTTTACCGTTGAAATCACAGCCGTTTTTTACAGTGCAGTGTTTTGAAATTCAGAAAAAGAAAAGCCCTTGCCTGATTTTTGCTACGTTTTTAGATTTTACCACATTCTCACCCTGCTATTTACTTGTTTATTTTATTTTTTTGGCTTCTGTTTTTGTCTTACCTTCTTTCTGGAACCGTTCTTTACCAGACTCAAACAGGAAAACGCTTTGTAACGTTTGCTAGGCAAAACAAGACTCTGAAAAGCATGTTTGTGAGGGGTGAAAATAAAGTCCAGCAATCAGTCTGTGATGAGGTGCCAGCTGTTTGAGTGTAATCAGTGGGAAACAGGAACTGGGATGTGCAAGGTGCATGCTGGGAGTTGTAGTTCGTTACTGTGATGTGTGTGTAGTTTTCCAGCGATATGCTACTGCCAGGTTGCCGGCGATCACAACAGAAGGATGGAAGGAAGGAAAGAAGAAGGAAGGAAGGAAGGAAGGAAGTTTAAAATAGGCAGTTTATAATTTCCATGTTAAATTGTTATTTGTACTTGACTATATGTTAAATTGTTATTTGTACTTGACTATATGTTAAATTGTTATTTGTACTTGTACTAGAACAATGTAGCAGCATGAAACAATGTCATGAAAGTGTAAACCAACCTTCTATGGTGGCCATATTTTTTTCTAGGTTGAGGATCTGGGGTTTGTGCATCACTGTATATCTTTGTTGAATGATTTCCTCAGTTTGCGGGTGTAAAATGGTGTCGGCTAATGTCTTTGACAAAGCTGTGTGTGTGTGTATATGTGGTCTGCCTGAGAAGAGTTTTGGATGAGTGACTGACTGTTGTGCTCTTAGCAGGAACAGCTTCCACCCTTCTAGAAAAGCTGTCAACAGTCATCAAGACTGTCATGTTCCCTTGGCACCTTAGAAGTGAAATGTAATTCACCAGTACTTGTTGAGGTGCAAGTGTCAGAGGATGTGGCAGTCATTCTAGATTTGCCACATATTCTCATCTAGAAGCCAGAGGTTTGATACAGTTTCCATTGGCAGTACTGTAAAAAGAATGTACATGTTGCACTGCATTG
This sequence comes from Danio aesculapii, assembly GCF_903798145.1. NCBI lineage: Eukaryota > Metazoa > Chordata > Actinopteri > Cypriniformes > Danionidae > Danio > Danio aesculapii. The sequence continues at coordinate 13,570,665 of NC_079452.1, read as the reverse complement.
GAGTCTATGTGCTGGTCACCATATTAAAAGACCCAATCAAGAGCACACAGTGAAAACAAATACAGATCTCCACAGCCCGTCTGTGAATTTGTTTTCTCTGAGTATTACTAAGTACTAAGTAATGACAATTTTAGCAGTTTAAGTAGTTGTGGTCAAGATATCATGTTTATGACAGATTTATGACAGGTTGTTTTCTTAGTAACATCATGTTGTCATGATAAAACAAGAGACATTGTATGATGTATCTGGTAATGTCAAGTTATAATAGCATTTATTTGTTATCAGTCATAAGCATACACATATCAACGAATGAATGAACAAACAAATATAAATTGCAAATATATGTGTGTATTTTTATTTTTGTTTGAATTTTTTTTAAATTCATTTTTAAATATATCCATTCACAAACCCTATAACCCCTACCCAGAACAGAACAAAACATAGCTGTCAGTTACTTAATTCTAAAATTACAAGTATTCGGAGAAACTTAGCAAAATTAATTATGAAAACAGTAATAAAGACAATAATAATAATAATATAAATAAATAGATTAGATTGGGATGGCGTGGGCCTGAATATGTTGAAAATACTGATTGTTGATAAGATGAATCGTTTTGAGTTAGTACTGTCATACTTAGATTTCTTTTTATATTTTTACTGGAGTAAAATGTAGGTCAAGAATCTTTTTGGAATTGAATCATGACTCCCAGAATTAGAATCAGTATGGGATCGGATCGTGAAGTCTCTAAAAATTCTCACCCCTAGATAGTAATAGTGATAGTTATGGTGATAACACTGCTTTATGAAATTTTGAAAATCACTTTTTTTATTCGTAATTGCTTCAAAATGATTTTTAAATACATTTTGGAAACATTTTAATGACATTTAATTAAATTTAATTAATTTCTATTAGCCAAGAAACCCAAAACAAACAAAAACTTTTATCTTTTTTTCTTTTTTTTTTTTTACAATTTATTTAATACAATGTAATAAGTAAACTACGAATAAGGCACTGTATACTGTTTGGCGATAGATAGATAGATAGATAGATAATAGATAGATAGATAGATAGATAGATAGATAGATAGATAGATATGATAGATAGATAGATAGATAGATAGATAGATAGATAGATAGAGATAGATAGATAGATAGATAGATAGATAGATAGATAGATAGATAGATAGATGAGTTAGATAGATAGATAGATATAGATAGATAGATATAGATAGATAGATATAGATAGATAGATAGATAGATAGATAGTAGTTAGATAGATAGATAGATAGTTAGATAGATAGATAGATAGATAGATAGAGATAGATAGATAGATAGATTAGATAGATAGATAGATAGATAGATAGATAGATAGATAGATAGATAGATAGATAGATAGATAGATAGATAGATAGATAGACACATACATACATACATACATACATACATACATACATACATACATACATACATACATACATACATACATGCATACATACATACATACATACATACATACATACATACATACATATTTATTTGTAGGCCATTACTTAATATGGTCAACATACACAATTAAAGGGAGCCATATCTTATAGGATTGTTTGCCCGGTCCTCAAAGAGTATCTAATTTTCCAGGTAAAGACAAGACCATCTCTCTGGTCCATTGAATAAAGATGGGTCGAAGGGAATCTTTCCATTTACGCTAATAAAGAACAGAAGGCAAGAATCTTACACTTTGACGAAGATAAACATTAGTCTTCGGGGGCGATTGCAAAAAATACCACAAGTGGTCCTGGCTCTAATTTATATTGAAGCACAACAGAAAGAGTATCAAATATTGATCTCCAAAAGTGTTCTAATTTAGGGAAAATCCAAAATGTGTGCATTAAAGTAGCTTCAGCGGCCTGGTATTTATTTATTTATTTTTTAAATGGCCAAGATTTATGTGGTGACCTGGATGTTCACCACATTGGCAAGACACTTTGTGCCATGACTCCACGACAGCTTCCAAATTTGCTTGAAATATTATCATGTAATGTCACACCATTTTGAATCCAGGGCTCATGTTCCTATACGGTGAACACTTGATTCATGTCTCTTTGATGGTTTGGATGTCGGTGCCAATGAACATCTGTCTGTGTCAACACAGTTATGTCAGTTACAGCTTGACTGGTTTTCATCCTTGCAGCTTTTTTGCACTGATTTGTCAGCCAATGGGTTTCTATAGTTTGCAGTAATGTGAACTCTGGAGGGAGCTTTACATTTGTAACTGACATCTACTTTTATTTTGATGTCAAAAACAAATGTTATTTTAACATGTTAATACAGTGAATTAAATGTGTTAAAATTATGAAAGCAATTGGACAGTTGATTAGCCCCTCTGAATAAAAACCCCAATGCATTTCAAGCTTTAAATATTACCCAATACAATTATTTTTTGCAGGTCCTCAGGTACTGTTATCATCTGATGTCTTATTGTTTTTATTCAAAGATAGCCAAACGGAGCTCAGTGGAATGTGCAATGTTAAGCATCTCGAAGGCGCTTTTTAAAGTCTTTATAGAAAATCCCAAAAACACATTGATTGGTGTGCAAGGCACTACAAGAAACATACATGCAGTACTGTAGACCATTGTACCGAAAAAAAAAAAAACATAAAAAAACAAAACAGTCTATGCTTTAATAAGTAATTAGGGAAAAAAAAAAACTTGAACTACAGCTGATCAAATCATTATAAAACAGGTAAGTGACTTTCTAAGTAGATCCCTCTTTGTCGTAAGTTGGTAGTGCTGTATTTCAACCATAGTAATCTGGTAGTGTTTGCTTTGGCTTTTTTTTGTTTATGGGTAATTATTGTCATATCCCAATCGCAACAGAGAAATACTGAGAAATCTCTGTAGACTGATAGCGTTCAGCCTTGTAATCTTAAATGTGAGCAAAATCACTTGTTTTTGTCATCACTTTAGGACAGTACGCTAGAGAATAATTCAAATGCTGGGTTTAAAGTGATGTTCTCTCTCTCTCTCTTTCTCTCTCTCTATATATAGTTTTCGTACTGTCTTATAATGCATACAGAATAGGTATAAAAAGGTGTAAAAGTATACAAAATAACTATAAGAATGAGCATGACATATAACTCTAACTTACAAGTAGTTGTATTTGGTAAATGTTAAAAAAACATATTTTAGTAGAGTTGTGTACTGAAATTGCATTACTGTTACATCTAAAATATATTTCAGCATGGGTGCATTACATTCAACAAAAATGACAGTAAAGACATAATATATATATAATATATATATATATATATATATATATATATATATATATATATATATATAATATATATATAAATATATATATATATATATATATATATATAATTAATAATAATAACAATAATAGTAATAATAATAATTCTGTGATATTGCTGACAAATATAATCTTTCACTAAATGACAAATTTATCTGTATATTTTATTATTTAAATGCAGCCTTAGTGAGCATATAAAACTTCTAAATACAGTTTTGTTTAGTAAATTTATTATTATTATTATTATTATTATTATTATTATTATTATTATTATTATTATTATTATTATTATTATTATTAGTAGTATTATTATTATTATTATTATTATTATTATTAGTAGTAGTAGTAGTAGTAGTAACAATATTAATAATAGTAATAATAATAATATTAATAATAGATGTTGTTGTCATTGTTATCAATAATACCTAAATTTACTAAAAAAACTCTTTAGAATTTTTAATATCGTTATTATTATTATTAATACTTAATTTACTACAGAAAACTATTTATTTTTGTTTAATAATAATAATAATAATAATAATAATAATAATAATAATAATAATAATAATAATAATAAATTACTAAAGAAAACTGTATTTCGATTTTTTTGTGTATTATTATTATTAATATTATTATTATTATTATTGTGTTTATGATTATTATTATTATTATTATTATTATTATTATTATTATTATTATTATTATTATTATTATTATTATTATGTTATTATTGTTATTATTATTATTATTGTTATTATTATTATTATTATTATTATTATTATTATTATTATTATTATTATTGTGTTTATTATTATTATTATTATTATTATTATTTTTATTATTATTATTATTATTATTATTATATTATTATTATTATTATTATTATTATTATTATTATTATTATGTTATTATTGTTATTATTATTATTATTGTTATTATTATTATTATTATTTATTATTATTATTATTATTATTAGCGTGATGTTATTATTATTATGTTATTATTATAGTTATTTTTTATATGTTTAGTTGTTAAATTAATCCATTCAAATCCATTAGTCAAATACTAGTAGCTTTTTAAAAAAAAGCTTTTTAAAAAATGTTTCAGCATCAATCAGCAAGCGTACCTGCTTCACAGAGACCTTTCAGCTCAGTTTGTTGTGCTATTTTATTTTCTATGAAAGTGTAAAGGGCATTTTTCAATGAGGGAAAGGTTTCAGTTGTTCATCATTTATGTGGACTCTATATTTGAATGCTTAACCTTTACAGAGTCCTTCAGAGACTCGTATCTCTTTGTGCCTCTTCGACTCTTTTTACAGTGTGTGTATTTTTTGGAACATTGCATTTCTTTTTCTGATCTATAGTGAAACATCAGTGTGGACGCATCTAGGAATATCTTAAAGGCAAGTGCACGATCAAGCAAAACACAATAGAAAAAGTTTTAAAACATCATCACAATGACACTTTAGCTCTCAGAAGACTAATTTAATTGGACAACGTTTCAACCTACATGGTCAACATCAGGTCATGGGTTCAATTGTCCCATTAAGGCTGGGACATCACCAAGAATTGACGTTTGCCATCTGTGAATAAGAGCAATCCTATTGGTTGTTCAGCTATGAATCAGAGTGCAAGTACAAAAACTGAAATAAAAAAATCTAAGTAAACCACAAAGTCAAGAGAGGGAGATAAAAAAAAAAGCTGGCCTTTATTTTGTCATATTTCTTGAATAATTGTAAACAATATGGATTATCAGATTTTCAGACATATTTGCACATGCGAATGACTTTGTAGTGAGTGAGAAGTACTGTGAAATGCTATGTAAATGTAATTGTTCTTTCACAGATGGTATGCATGCAGCACTAGATCCAGTTTCCCTTTGTGGATTAATAATATTGATACTGCCCCCTGCAGGTATGGAAATCATGCAGAACAAATGTGCTGTATGTTCTCAACTGACCCAGCCTGAACTGTATGTTCTCAAATCAGTCAGCTGTAGTTTAATTGATGTGACTGATTTGGTGTGATTGGTTGGTTTGAGCACTTTTGGTCCAGAGAGGACCAGACACAGAAGATTTGAGGCAACAACACATTTTTGTTGTTTGTTTTGTTTTGTTTTGTTTTGTTTTGTTTTGTTTTGTTTTGTTTTTTGTTTTGTTTTGTTTTGTTTTGTTTTTTGTTTTGTTTTGTTTTGTTTTGTTTTGTTTTTTGTTTTTTTTGTTTTGTTTTTGTTTTTTGTTTTTTGTTTTTTGTTTTTTTGTTTTTTGTTTGTTTTTTGTTTTGTTTTTTTTTTGCTTTTTGTTTTGTTTTGTGTTTTGTTTTGTATTGTTTTGTTTTTTGTTTTGTTTGGTTTGTTTTGTTTTGTTTGGTTTTAGTTAAGTATAGTTTAATTTAGTTTAGTTTAGTTTTGTTTTGTTTTGTTGTTTTTTTGTTGTTTATGTTTATTTTAGTTTAGTTTAGTTTAGTTTAGTTTTTCGTTTTTTTTTTTTTTTTTTTTTAGTTTAGATTAGTTTTGTTTTTTGTTTTGTTTTGTTTCCACTAGTTCTTCAACAGTTCTTTCCCAGACTTTAAGACCAGGAACAAGCACAAATACTGATTCTGCACACTGAATTGGTCCAGACGGGACCAGACACAGACAATTTGAGGCAACAACAAAGTTTTCGTTTCGTTTCGTTTACATTAGTTCTTTGACAAGTCTTTTCCCGGCTTTAAGACCAGAAACAAGCACAGTTCTACACACTGAATTGGACAAACTCCCACTGACTTGATCTGAAAACTATATGGATTATCACATTATTAGACATATTTGCTCGAGCAAATCCCTCTATGGTGTGCACTGTGAAAGTACTGCACTCTATACTTGTTTAAACTACATCTTTAAAATGAGCTTAAACAACACAATTCTGGAGATTTGTTTGGGAGACTTAGTTTTTATGTTCAATTCACTTAAGTTTGTAAGGTTAACTTAATTGATTTGTGTTGGGACAACATGAATGAATTGTGTGGAACCCTGCTTGAGGGACATTTGAAAATGTGAGAGTACTGTGAATATGGTAAATAAACACTAAATTACATGTATGCCTGCAGCACTAGTTCCAGTTTCTTTTTTTGAACTGACATTACAGGCTATGGGCTGCACTGTGGCGCAGTGGGTAGCACGTTCGCCTCACAGCAAGAAGGTCGCTGGTTCGAGCCTGGGCGTGGGTCAGTTGGCGTTTCTTTGTGGAATTTGCATGTTCTCCCCATATTTGCGTGGCTTTCCTCCAGGTACTCCGGTTTCCCCCACAAGTCCAAAGACATGCAGTACAGGTGAATTTGGTCGGCTAAATTGACTGTAATGTATGTGTGAATGAGTGTGTATGGATGTTTCCCGGTGATGTACGGGGCGCCATTCCTTTTGTCGCTTACCGGCTGACCGCTTACCCCATCTGGAGGGATTTCCCGCTGCAACCAGTTTGTCCAGTTAGCTCGTGACCTTATGTGACCTTGATCTTTCTTCCAACAACTTTTAACCATGAAAAATTCGAAAAAAGTGACTTTTATTAACATTTTTAATAGTTTAAAGTGATATATTCAACATTCATTCTGAAAACGTATCTCTATATACATTTCTGGAAATTGCGAATTATGTAGCCAGAAGTAAGTATGGCTGCATTTCATCTTTAAAACAAACTACGTGGCGGTATGATGCCGTTCCTTTTAGCTCTTACCAGCTTTTCGGCTTTGTCCAGAAGCTCTCCATGTATGTCGCTGGACTTGAGATGCAGAGAGGAGATGACCACGATGATACGGTTCGAATCCGACGAAGAATGGTTCCAGAAAGTGGGTAAGCAAAAACAATTGTTAAAAAATAAAACAAACAAGTAAATTACAGTGTGAGAGTGTGGTAAAATCTGAAAACATGGTAAAACCAGGTGAGGGCTTTTCGTTTTCTGGATTGCTTTTTAAAACTGACAGTTGGGTTTAGGGAAGTTGGTGGGCACTAGTCAGTTGGTGCTTTTGAAAACACTATTGGTTGGATTTGGGGAAGGAGGAGGGTGGGTCAGTCAATCAGTCAGTGAAAAGCGGCCTCTGGTGGATTTACACGAGAACTTCAGGCGTGAAAGGTACTTGCGAGAGAAATTTGAGATCTCAAAAAAGTGTACACAGCGACCTCTGTGGGATTATCGAAAACAAAAACTGCAAAAAAACAAAAACAAAACGTACCTCTTGGGATGTGTTTGGCAGTCTCCAGAAATGTATATTGTGGTACGTTTTCAGAATGAGCCTGGGTTGGATATATTGTCTGTCTTGGTGTTGTATATTACGGTAAAAAAATATTGTAATTACCTGCCAGTAGATTTTTTCTCATATATATATATATCTTATCTTATCCATTACATTATTTCAAACTACTAAAACTTTGTTAAACTGTTGAATTTTCAGCATCAAACGTCGACAAAGTAGATATCAACATCCCACAATATACTTCACTACCGTAAATAAACAGAAAACATCACAAAACTATTAATAATTGCGTTAAGAGATCATTTTTTTACAGTGCATGTTGACTAGTAATTACTCTGCAAATGTAAACTTATTCTACTAACCCTAACCTAACAGTTTACTAATCCTCTTCAAATGCTCTAATTAGAATTACTATATGCAAAGTCACTTATAGTCAATAGAATATCTAAAGCAGACAATCAAAAAAATACAATTCAACTCAGGCTCATACTGAAAAAGTAGCCTTCTATACATTTCTGGAGTGTGCCAAATACGTCCCAAGAGGTAAGTTTTTTGCAGTTTTGTTTTTGCGACTCTACCAGAGGCCACTGTGTATGCTTTTTGAGACCTCAAATTTCTCTTCCGAGTGCCATTCGCACCTGCTCTTCTCACATAAATCCACCAGATCCACCCTCCTCTTTCCCTAAACTCAATCAATAGTGTTTTCAAAAGTACCGATCGACCAGCCCACCCACTTCCCTAAACCCAACCAACAGTGTTTTCAAAAGCAATCCAGAAAAAGCAAAGCCTTCGCAGCAGCCTGATTTTTTTACAACATTTAAAATTTTTACCGCATTCTCACCTTGTTATTTATTTGTTTAGATATTTTTTGGCTTTTGATTTTGTCTTGCCTACTTTCTGGAACCGTTCTTAGCCAGACTCGAACCCCGTCGTTGCGGTCAACTCCACTTGATGTCACAAGTACGCTGATGTACATAGTAAGCGCAAAAAGGAACGGCATCATACCAGCCCGTAGAAATGGATACCAGCCCGTAGAAGGATTTCCAGAAATGTATATGGGGCTACGTTTTCAGAATGAGCCTATGTTGATCAAATTTATTTAGTATCTTCTCTGAAGAGAGATTTTGAATTATGCCCTCAGCTGTTTTTTATTTTTCATCTACATTTTCACAACAGGAATTACTATGCCACAGTTCTCTGCATGCCTTAAGCTTGCTCAATATGCTCAGTTCATTCAAATCCCTCAGCCTGAATTCTTTTTTTTTTCCACTATATTCATTTCCTTTTCTTAGTCATCCCAAGGCAGCTTGTTTTTTTTCTCTCTCCTCAGAACCAGTAAAAGCAAAATCCCTCAGCAATTAAAAATATCTTTGACTTCAAAGATGAATTCAACAAAATCAGACTTATAAAAGTTCTCAATCTGAAACCAGTGAAACTGAATGTCATACACAATTCCAAATGCAAGGGGTCTTATGTTGAGGCTTTCTAAGGTATCCTATAAATGTTTAATCATGTACGTTTCACATGCTTCTCTTTAAAGCTCCCAACATAGTAACATACCCATGAGATCCTCTTTCACATGCAGGTGAAAGCTGAATATGTCTGTCTGGATCTCTCTCCTCCTCTTTTTTTTTCCTGCTCATCTGTTCTACGCAGTCCTCAGCGCTTGCCTCTTCTTTCCCGCTCACCTGTCCATCAAGCATTCACCCAGCCATCCATCTATTCATCTTTCTATCCATCAAATTCGCTAACTGCCTATATTTATTTCTGTATGAGTGTTTTGCTGTTGATTTCTGTGTAGGCAGCTGTCTAGACACCTGTCTTCCATTTTTGGATGTTTTTTTTTAATATCTAAAAGCTGAGAGCAACATTTCTTTGTGACCTCATCTGCCTGAATGAAACTGCGTGCTGATTTGAGGCAGATATAATTTTTATAATTGCTGCACATTTTGAATAAATCATTAAGCATTTGCAAATAGTTTTTTTTTTTAAATAGTCAATTGTTAAGATTTAACTTACATTAATTAGACCCCTAGTTTTTCACGATTTTTTTTAATTTTTGTAATGAAAATGACTGATTTTGTGGTGGTAATTCCCAGAAATATCTATCTATCTATCTATCTATCTATCTATCTATCTATCTATCTATCTATCTATCTATCTATCTATCTATCTATCTATCTATCTATCTATCTATCTATCTATCTATCTATATATATATATATATATATATATATATATATATATATATATATATATATATATATATATATGTGTGTGTGTGTATATATGTATATAAATATATATATGCAACAGTTCTGTCTGGTTCTCCAATCTGATTGGCTGATAGCAATGTGATATTCTGCAATAACAGCAGTCATACAGCTTCTTTACCTTTGTTTATTACTCCGCCCACATAGAGTGACAGCAGATCAATAAACTCACTACAGTTTGACAAATATTGCAGCTATTGGACAACATAATGTACTTTTGAGGCTTTTTTTTGTCAAAAAGGTAGTTTTTTTAGATTGCAATTATGCAGTTTATTTATAAGGATAGTGCCTGTTTAATAATATTTATAATTTCTGAGAGACAGCACTTCGGCATCTATTTGCCAAAGACGGTTGACGCTGTCTATCCACTAGAGGATGCCAGGACCGCACAATAAGCCCTTGCTTGGAAGATTAAAATAGCGTGTTTTCTTTTTTTATTTATTTATTTTTTTATTTATTTAAGTAGTCAAGAAACATACATTAATCGACATAACTAACAACACAACATAAATATAAAAATAGTGCTTTAACATTGTATACATATAAACAAAGACAAAAAAATACAAATAAAATGAAGACAACATCAGTATAAGCAAAGCCTGACAGCATCAGCATCATTTTGTCCACTAACAATTACATTTGGCTTTGGAAATAATTTGTTAAAAGGACGCCACATGGCAGTGAACTTGGACCCGGAACCATTTAAACTGAGTCTTATTTTTTCCAAACTAATGAATTGCAACACATCATTGGCCCACTGTTTAAAAGAAGAGGAAATGATTGCTTCCAATTGATTAAAATCAAGCGTCTTGCTAAGAGAGAAGGCAATGCAGTCCAATTCACTTTTTGACAAATTGTTATTTTCATATACAATACCAAAGACATCAGTTAAGGGATTTGCACAAACATCTTTACAAAATATTCTGGACAGAATACATCCTTGCCAGCTTGGCCTTGGAAAGATGAAGCCTATGCACCACTTTAAATTGAATAAGGCTATGTCTAGCACAAATAGAGGATCTATAGATTCTATATATAGCCTCATTCCAGTCCTCGTCTGTCAAACTAATATTAAGGTCTAGTTGCCTGGAGTCTCTTTGTTTAGATCTAGAAGAAGATAATAATGATGCAAGCTTACTATATAAACCAGAAATGGTTCTACTTTGTTCTGGGTTATCAGGAAAATGTTGATCTATAGGATTTTGTTCAGGGAGGGCAGGAAAAGAGGGAACATTTTTGCGTGTAAAGTCACGCACCTGCAGATATCTGAAAAAGTGGGCTTTGGGAATTTTAAACTGGGATTCTAATTGGTAAAAGACAAGAAACAGCCATCAACAAAGAGATCTTTAAACGTTAAGATGCCTGTTTCTTGCTAGAGCAAGAATGGTCATTCAATGGCTGAGAAAATCTATGATTATTGGCAACTGGGGCACAAACTGAAGTTCTCTGCCAACCAATATATTTGCGAATTTGGGCCCAAATCTGAATAGAGTTCCAAACCATTGGGTGCAATGATTGAGAGTCTAGACTCATCGGCAAAGGTGAAAAAAAAAAGAGCTGAAAGTGAGGAAGGAAAGCAGGCAGATAATGCTATCTGAACCCAATCAGGCATACGATTAATGTAATGTGAACTTCGCCAATAAGTCAGAGCTCTCAAGTTACAAGCCCAGTAGTATAATTCAAATTTTGGGAGTGCCATCCACCCCTGTTCTTTAGGATTTTGCAGATATTGTAGACACATTCTGGGGGGGTTTCTTATTCCAAAGATAAGATGAAATTATCTTATTTAAATGAGAAAAAAAAGATTTCTTAATGTAAAGAGGTATAGTTTGAAATAAATATAAAAATTTAGGAAGCATATGCAGTTTAACTATATTGATTCTGCCATTCAAAGTAGTAGGGAGATTAGACCATTTTTTAAGGGATAAGCTAGTTTGTTCCAAGAGAGGGGTAAAGTTAAGCTCAAACAGCTCTGAGATATTTCGCGAAATGATCACACCTAAATATGTAAATTTATCAGAGGCTACTGCAAATGGGGGTAACACTTTCTAATAACTACACACTATAAATCATTTATTAAGCCTTAGCAAATAGTGAATTCATTATCTGTTAAGCGTTAACTCTACAATAATAAGCGTTAGTAAGCAGTTTATAACTGCAGCTACAAATGCTGTATTCTTGACTTACAAACATATTTATAATGTGCTTAATACTTGTACTTTCATACTTTGTTAATGATTTATTTTTCATTACTAAACTAAGTATCGCATTATTTACAAACCATTTGTATTTAAGAGTAGTTGAGGGTTTTTAGGATAATTCAGAATGAGTTAGTAAATGATTAATAAACTATTGAAATCAACATTTATATGTCTTATTATTCAGGCATATACCAATAGCTAACTAATATGTTAATAAATGCTTTATTAACTCAACTTCATGCAGTTTTGTGACCTAATCTAAAGTGAGGACTATTTATGCTTTATAAATCCCTTATAAATGACAAATAGAGGCTCAGTTATATTCTAAACAGGAAAAATGACATTATTCATTCCTTTTCATTTAAAGAGACACAAATAAAACTGTACTTCAAATGAAAAATAAATCTTTGCAACCTTATCTAAAATAGAGTTTAAACATTGCATCCTATTATATTGTTAAATTATTATATTGTTGTTGTTGTTTTATGTCGTATTTTGACCCTCCTGTTATTTGGCAATGTTTAAACTTTACAGTTTACAATTTTATTTTTTAGAAAAGATTGCAAAGATTATTATTCATTTGATTCTGAGCCTTTAGTTGTCATTTATAAGGGATTTATAAAGCATAAATAGTCCTCACTTTAGATTAGGTCACAAAATTGCATGAAGTTGAGTTAATAAAGCATTTATTAACATATTAGTTAACTATTGGTATATGCCTGAATAATAATATATATAAACGTTGATTTCAATAGTTTATTAATCATTTACTAACTCATTCTGAATGATCCTAAAAACCCTCAACTACTCTTAAATACAACTGGTTTGTAAATAATGCGATACTTAGTTTAGTAATGAAAAATAAATCATTAACCAAGTATAAAAATACAATTATTAAGCACATTATATAGGTGCTTATAAGTCAAGAATAGATCATTTGTAGCTGCAGTTATAAACTGCTTACTAACGTTTATTAATGTAGAGTTAATGCTTAACAAATAATGAATTCACTAGATGCTAATGCTTAGTAAATGATTCATAGTGTGTAGTTATTATAAAGTGTTACCCAAATGGGTAGTGAGAGAAAGACATATTTTTGGCTATTTGATTTATAGGAAGTAATTCACTCTTAGAAAGATTGAGTTTATATCCTGAAATATAACTAAAATGCTCAAGAGCAGTCATGATGTGAGGGAGAGAATTATGAGGATCTGTAATACATAAAAGCAGGTCGTCTGCATAGAGTGACAGTTTGTGCTCTCTTTGTCCCCTAAATATACCCTGGATATCTGAGTTTGACCTCAGCAAAATAGCTAGAGGTTCAATCGTCACTGCAAATAATAATAAAACAGCGTGTTTTCTAACTACATCTGATCAAATCATTATTAAACTGGTAAGTGATATTCTAAGTAGATCTCTCTCTTTTGTATAGATTGCAACTATGCAGTTTATTTATAAGGTCAGTGCCTATTTTAATACAGTTATTTTCCTATCCGGTTCTCAACAGTGTTATTCAGAGACCTCACCCCTGAACACTTCCTTATCACAAACAGAAGTCTGGTAGTGAGTCCGCTGCTTTTTTCGGGGTTAATTATTGATATCCTGATTGCAACAGAGAAATATTGTAGACTGTAACACTGTAAAAAGATACCTCTGTAGATGGAGGGCATTTCATATCAAGTTCAGCCTTATAATCTTAAAATGTCAGCACAATCACCTGTTTTTTCATCACTTTATACATTACGCTTGAGAATCATTCAAACACTGGCTCTAAAGTGACGTTGGTGAATAAGTAACAGCTTCTGCTGTTTTGAAATCAGCTGCAGATGTGAATGAGTGCCGGAAGAAAGTAGTTCCTAATACAAAAGGGTTTTTAGACTCTCCGTGTTTGATTTTCTATTTTTATATACACAATTGTGCTGTCGAACTGTTTTATAAACGCAATATCACACTTGATGGCTGATATACAGCCATATTGCACTGCTACTCGTGTGATATTGCTCATATATATATATATATACAGTACATACATATATGAGCCGTTATCAGCCGTTTATCAGCATTAACGTGCTGTGTTAACGTGAGACTCTTACTGTGTGAAAAAAAAAAAAAAAATGAATGTCAATCTGTTCTCAAAGTTGGGTTGGGAGCTGAGTCTGTTCTACACCAGCTATGATGACTTTCACCTTGGATTTATAGCGTGAATGAATACCTGACCGGTGAGCCGTCTGACAAAAAAAGTGCACTTCTGAATCGAATCAGCAGGATGCCTGACTTCAACTGCAGTTCGGCACTTTCACTTTAACTCATGAACATTTCATTCATTATTCCGTGACAAACTGTGCTATTAGACGCAAATTAGGACTGGTGAGAGTCTTATGGAATGTAATAACACTCACCAAACGGAAAGAAAAAAACGTATGCATTTTGCAATGTTTGCGTGTGTGTGTGCGCGGTCCTCTGGATAGTGATCGTCTGATCACGCTGCTCTTCAGAAGTAATCCACAACTTGGTTTTGATGGAGAATCTCCTCCAGAAATGACAGTGACTCTTTATTTACAAGTTTGTGGGTGTCTAAGTAGTTGCTGTCAATCATGTGATGTGCGTTTGACAGGATGGACTGTACCTCCTGTTCGTTTAATACAGATTACAAGTGTAGTTGGTTCATTTAAAAGTAGCGATTTCAAGCTTTATGTGGATATAGGTCTTATGTCTGTGAAGCCAGTATTTGTTGAGATTTCAGTGTGTTTGTTGACCACAAAAACTGTCGTAAAAGCACACTTTTGGTCTAAGTTTCTCTCCTGGAAAAACATCTATAGCGATGACTGGCTCATGTAGTATTAGGCGGAGCTTCATTCTCCATATTGACTGTTACACTCATCCCCATTTTTACACACGAGTGACACGTTTTGTGTATACTATAGTCTTTGGTATTACATTATTTACAAACCAGCCCTTTTAAGAGTATTTTGTGGTTTTTAGTATCATTCAGAATGAGTAAGTGAATGATTAAATGCTATTTAAATTCAAATGATGTAATATATATTATAATAGTTACTCTATATATTAATAAATGCATCATTAACACAAATTCCTACAGTTTTGTGTGCTATGCTTTGTAAAGCCATTATAAATTATAATTAAAAGCCTAGTTATATTCAAAACAGAAAACGAATAATAATTTCAAGTTGCAAACGTGAACTGCATCAAATTACAAAAAATAAATCTTTGCGGTCTTATCTTAAAATGAAAGTACTGTAGTATAAATAAAGCTTTATTTATAAACTGCTAATATATAGATTAATGTAGAGTATGAGGAGTATGATCATTATTAATGTGCACTAATTATAAAATGTTACCTATAATGTGTGTGCATATATATATATATATATATATATATATATATATATATATATATATATATATATATATATATATATATATATATATATATATATATATATATATATATTGGTACAGTGACACTTTATTTTAATTCACACTATAAACTAAAGGCTTACCTCCTGCCCATTATTAAGATATTAACTGTTTATTAGTAGTTAATATGATCTTATTCTACACTACCTGACAAAAGTCTTGTCATTGATCCCAGTTGTAAGAGCAACAAATAATAACTAGACTTCTAGCTGATCATTTGGAAAAGTGGCAGAAGGTAGATTTTTCTTGTGAATCATCTGTTAAACTGCATCTCAGTCATCACAAATACTGCAAAAGACCTATAGGAACCCACATAGACCCAACATTCTTACAGAAATCAGTCCAGCAAAGAAGGTCATGGTGCTCCAGGATTGACCAGCCCTGTCGCCAGAGATAAACATTATTGAGCATGTTTTAGGTAAGATGAAGGAGGAGGTATTAAAGATGAATCCAAGTAATCTTGATGAACACTGGGAGTCTTACAAGACTGCTTTCTTTGCTATTCCAATAATCCAAGCTCATGAGAGTAATACACAATATTAATTCTTTCTCCACTGCACATGACTTTATATTCTATACCAGGGATGGGCAAACTCGATCCTGGAGGGACGGTGTCCCTGCATAGTTTTGCACCAACCCTAATCAAACACACCTGCTTGTAGCTTTCTAGTGATTTTGAAGACACTAATTAGGGTGTTCAGGTGTGTTTGATTAGTGTTGGAGCAAAAGTCTGCAGGGACCATAGACTGTAAAATATATGGACGGAGTATCCGTGACGTCACCCATAGGTTTCTGAAGAGCGCAAAAGAAGCCACAAGTAGGCGCGGCCAACCGTCGCCATTTTGTTCGCGCGTCATCGCACCCACGGCGGGACACCAAACAAGGGCAAAGAGGCGGAGAGTGGGCGGAGCTTGCTTAGACCTGGCAGACAGACTTTACTTTGGGAGAAACGCTTGATACTTTATTACCTGCGACTCGTTTGTGTTCTGACCACATGTGCTTGGTTGTACACTATATCAGTAAAGTAATTAGACTTTCAAAAACACTGTTGTAATACATTGAGCCACTAAACATTGTTCTTATGACGTTTTTCTACAGGAGGTAAACGCGAAATACTTCCAAACACTTCAGATATAGTGTGCGTTAGTAAATGCAGGACTATTGATAAAATCCAGCACAACACTGTATGACAACGCTTCAGATGACTGTTCTAGAGCCTAAAGCTAATCAATCTGTCACATTCTGGAGTGCTTTACGGGTCTAAAGAAAAATATTAATGATAAATGATCTTAAATAAAACAAATACATTTATAGAGATGGTGTATAAGTATACAACTTTACTCACATGGGAAACGAGGCCACGTGAATGGTTTATGACCACAATTAAATGCACACAGCATCCCATATCATCTGATAATTGTAAGAAATAAGTCCAAAAGGCAGCTGACTGTGTAAAGCCACATAAAACAGAACAAAAATACGATGAATATGCCGAGATCAGTGGCTAATCTGCCGGATTCAGCTGAGGTGAAGTGACGGCGACCAGCGAGACCTAGCTGTCACTCAAGTGGCCACGCCCTTAATTATGCAAACTTAATATAACCTAAAATAAAGGAAATGGATGAGTTAAAAAAAAATTCACCCCCCTCACAGTTGTCATGGAGGGTAATAATAGCTATGTGAACCAAAATCGTTCTTTGTACCAGGCTGTAAACACCTTTTTTTCTGCTGTAAAGTTGGCCATTCTAACAGTGGGCTCAATTGCAACTTGCTCTATTATGGAGCCAGGACTAGCGGAATTTTGATGAATTGCAGTTTCAGTTACTTCCGTATTGGCCTCCCGAGGGAGAGCGGGAGGTTGCCGCTTGGCAGGGACACCGGCCCTCGAGGATCGAGTTTGCCCATGCCTGTTCTATACTGTGCATTATTTCTGTTTTTTGACAAGACTTTTGTCTAAGCAAAGTCAGACCTTACTGTCCTAATTAAATCATTAAAAGTCAAGGCATGATCTTATTTTATTTTGGTAAATAAGTGTAATCTATTGAGGCCTTTGCCTTTCATATAAGCCACTTCTGAGACCAAATCAACTAGAAGTCAAGCTATTATTTGTTGTTGGTCATAAAACTTGGATAGGCAAAACTTTTGTCAGGTATTGTACATGCCCAATCCTAATTAGTAGTTTATTAAGTTAACTAATATTTTTATTTAATTAATTGTTTGTTAATAGAATGTGGTTTTAAAGCTGTGGCTTTATTATTCTGAAGCTTCAGGACAGCATAGGTCAAATCTTGCAAGTATTACAATGGCGGTCTTTTAATTAGGACCTCATAAATGTCAGCTCACTGTTTCCTCGAGTGCCTGTTCACACAAATAGAGATCCTCTCCTTGGACGGATTTAATATCCAGAGGTTAAGTTCCTCCTCCAATCTGGCGAGATGGTCTATGAACGAATGCGTGTCATGAGGAAAATGAAGCATTTAAGCAGCCGTTTGTTGGGTTATCCTCATTACTGAGCATTGCATCTGTGAATTTGGGCTTGATGCGCTGAAAGCTCCGTCACTTTGTTGAAGTTCTAATTGGCAAACAGCAGAATAAGAGATTTCAGCAGGTGTATAATGACTCTTTAATTAAGGTATTCAGTAGCTCCTTCCTCCTTTGGCTCTGTTTTAAACACAAATAGGCTATTTGGAATCATTTGTAGCTACTTTAAACCCACAGCATTGAATGACTTGATATAATAGAAATATAATTAGCTCCGTATTTCCTTCTGCGTAAATTGTAACCAAGGGTTTGCTATCTAAATTAATTTCGCTCTATGTGAGTGGCATTTGCAAGAGCACATGACATGCTCATGACACATATTATTATTTTTTCTTCAAATCTAATTTTCTTGCGATGATAGAAAAAAGAAAGCAGCAACACGAGAACAAGGTGTCAAACTGTCAACCTTTCTTTTCCTTTGTGTATAACAGTGAGAATTCTCATTTGTCTTTGAAGATAAAGTATTTGTTTATTGCAGAAATGAAAGTAAATTGTTTTAGCGGTTAATTTAATTTGCCGTGATCATTTGTGTTAAATCAAAACAAGTCATTTTCTGCAGATGATAAAAAAAAAAAAAAAATTCTTTAATAAATTATAGAATAACACTTAAAAATGTAAATTAGTTTAGTCCTGCAAATGGAGTACACTGCCATTCAGAAGTTAATAAAAGGAAGAAAGGAAAGGAAAGCTCAAGAAATATAGAACTTGTATATATTATTTATTCACAAAATTTACAAAAATAAAGGTGACGGCTTTTTCTGTGGCTTCTATATCAATCACATAAGAAGTCACTCATGTTATATCACTCATATAAGGAGTGCTCAAACTGTTTGAACTTTTTTCAACCTTTTTAAATCAGTGCTTAAGACACAACTGTGTACTTTTGCATTAACTTTGAGTTGAGTTTTTCCAATACAAAACATTTTATTTTATTTTATTTTATTTTATTTTATTTTATTTTATTTTATTTTATTTTATTTTATTTTATTTTATTTTATTTTATTTTATTTAATTTAATTTAATTTAATTTTATTTTATTTTATTTTATTCATTTTCCAACCACTACTTTTACTACTACTACTACTACTACAATTACTACTACCACTACTACTAATAATACTAATAGTTGTTTGCTTGTTTGTTTATTTGCTTGAAAAAGGGCAAATTTCATGCATTGTACTGAATTTAGCTACACTGAAAAAAAAATTACATTTCGAACCAACTTACCATTTATTTATTTATTTATTTATTTATTTATTTATTTATTTATTTATTTATTTATTTATTTATTTATTTATTTATTTATTTATTTATTTATTTATTTATTTATTTATTTATAATTATAATTATATTTATTATATATATTTATTATATTTATTAATTTTTTTTAACAAAGTATAATTTAACATTGGTTCAAGCTATACATTTAAATTTAAATAAATAAAAAATGTATCAAATATTTATTGTGGTCAAGTGAAAAATGAAATCTGCACAACGTAAACATATTGTTTTGTTTCAGATATAGACACTAAATATATTTTGTTATTAGTCAAAATATTTATTTAGCATAAAATAACAAAAACATTCACTCAAAGGTAAAATATTGTTTTTTTAATAAACAAATAATTATTGAATTACTTTGGTTTGACTTAAAATCTAAATCCAAGTAGTTGTACTTTGGACTAAACTATAATGAATCGATTATTTGTTTCAATTCATTCATTCATTCATTCATTCAATTATTCATTCATTTTATTTATGTATTTATGCATTCAATCATTTATTCATTTACTTATTTTGTTTATAATATTTATATATTTGTTTATTTGTTTGTTTGTTTGTTTCTTTGTTTTTATCAAAGTATGATTTAACTTTGGTTCAAACTCTGCATTTATTCTAAATAAATAATAAACAAATATTTATTGTGGTCAAGAGAAAAATGACATTCGCACAAAGTAAAAATATTGGCTTCGTTCAGATAGAGACACAAAATATATTTTAATATTAATCAAAATATTTATTCTGCATAAAAAAAAACACATTTACTCAAAGGTAAAATATAATTAATTGACATTGGTTTAATATAAAATATAAATACAAGTATAATTAGGACTAAACTATAATAAATACATTTATTTATTTATTTATTTATTTATTTATTTATTTATTTATTTATTTATTTATTTATTTATTTATTTATTTATTAACTGCACTGAACTCAGTTTTAGAGAACAAAACAATATAATACTTTCCATCACAACATTTATCTTATAGTGGCATTTATATCTAGCAGCTTAATTATGCGTCACAGTGTGTCTGTGAGTACATTGTGTAGTATCTGAGCATATTATAATCAGTTTTCCAGTCTTTCCTCTTTAATTATAAGTTCCTTTGGACAAAAACATCTCCAAAATGACTAAATATAAATTAGAGCAATCACACCAGAACTAAATCTGCGAACACCATTTTAAAGCCTGGCATTAGGAATCTACAGCATTTGGAGTGACAGCCCACTCTTTCTTATTTTCAGATTTTGCTAGAGCTGTCGCAGGGAGACCAGTGTCATATGCTGCGGTACTGCGGATGAAGGCAGACAGTTCGTCCTCCTCCTCCATGAGCTCCAGAATGAGGTTAAGAAACAGCCATGGAGTGGGATCATCAAGCCAGGACTGGTCTCCGTTCTCCAGACACAGATACTCAGCCCTCAGCTCACAGGAGGACTACAGGAGCGAAGGTGAGAATGAGGCCGAATCACACAATTCGCTGAGCACTTATAAACTCACTCTCTGATCTGTGTTCTCGTCACACCAGGCCCAATGAGTTCTTCTCTTTTTACTTCTAACTGACTTTAGAATTTTGACCTTGCAGCATGTGACTCAAATACTAATGGGAGTTGAATGTTGAGTTTTATATTCAGCGCTTGGGACGATGTTTCAATCTGAAGGACCAGATTTTA
Source organism: Danio aesculapii (assembly GCF_903798145.1). Lineage (NCBI taxonomy): Eukaryota > Metazoa > Chordata > Actinopteri > Cypriniformes > Danionidae > Danio > Danio aesculapii. Next base: position 13,549,720 of record NC_079452.1, on the reverse strand, counting down.
CTTGTCTAGCAAATGACTGAGGACAAATGATTTAGGCTTGCTCGCATTCAACTGTCATATTTCTTATGCATTGCTAGTCAATGGAATATGTTGTGTTTGGGATGGTGCTAGAAGTGATAGTTTTTTATAGTGATTGTGATAAAACAACATATCTATGCCTCTATGGAATGCAATTATTTCAATACTCAAAAGTTTTGAATTGATTCTATATTAGATTGCGATGGCGTGGGCCTGAATATGTTGAAAATACTGATTGTTGATAAGATGAATCGTTTTGAGTTGGTAGTATACTAGTTGGTAAAATACTTAGATTTCTTTTTTCAATTTTTACTGGAGTAAAATGTAGGTCAAGAATCTTTTTGGAATTGAATCATGACTCCCAGAATTAGAATCAGTATGGGATTAGTATGGGATCGGATCGTGAAGTCTCTATAAATTCTCACCCCTAGATAGTGATGGTGATAACACTGCTTTATGAAATTTTGAAAATCACTTTTTTATTCATAATTGCTTCAATATGATTTTTCTATACATTTTGGAAACATTTTAATGACATTTAATTAAATTTAATTTAATTATATTAGCCAAGAAACCCAAAACAAACAAAAACTTTTCTCTTTTTTTTTTTTTTTTTTTTTTTTTTTTTACAATTTATTTATTACAATGTAATAAGTAAAAATACACATATTAATGCACTGTACTGTTTGGCGATAGATAGATAGATAGATAGATAGATAGATAGATAGATAGATAGATAGATAGATAGATAGATAGATAGATAGATAGATAGATAGATAGATAGATAGATAGATAGATAGATAGGTAGATAGATAGATAGATAGATAGATAGGTAGATAGATAGATAGATAGGTAGATAGATAGATAGATAGATAGATAGATAGATAGATAGATAGATAGATAGATAGATAGATAGATAGATAGATAGATAGGTAGATAGATAGATAGATAGATAGATAGATAGATAGATAGATAGATAGATAGATAGATAGATAGATAGATAGATAGATAGATCGATCGATCGTGGCTCATGACGAAAGCTATATATTTATATACATATTTATATGATTTATATTTGATTTTAGAATACGTGTTAGCTTTTGTAAATGATTTTATGTTTTAGAAAAGAATATTGAATGTTCTCAATATTATTTGTAAAGGAAACACAGGCCCTTTATCTGCCATTTACAAATATTTCACTTAATATCGAAAATGAGTGCATGTATTTACCCAAACTAATATTGTATTTTTTGAAAATGCGTGTAAAACAATATAATTTGCACAAATAAATTTTGGGGCTCTTCTCTAAAGAAGTTGTTACCACCCAATTTGGAGCATCATAATGGGCGTTTTACGTTATAACTCACAAGTTTGCGCCACTACATCATTCTGCCACGAGTTACGTTGTTGTTTAGGAAACACACCCCTGACTAGTTAACCTAATTAACCTAGTTAAGCCTTTAAATGTCACTTTAAGCTGTATAGAAGTGTCTTGAAAAAGGAAAAAGGTGTGTTAAGGCACATTGTTGGCGCGTTGCTATTTTGAGGAACTAAAATACACTGCGCATTAGACCAGCAGAAAGCTGGTCTAAAGTCCAGAGCAGAGTGTGTTAGTTGTGCGCCTCGCTTACACATTGTTAAAACACGCAGGATGTACAGCAATACGCAAATATCTTTACAAATGAAAAATAATTAAAGGATTAAATTGTTTAAAAAAATTATCACTTTCTACATAAATATAAAAACCACTGCTTTAATGCCTTCTTCACCTTGGGGGGCTTTTTTTGGTTTATTCTTGACAACTTGTTTTTGTAAAATGTTATTATTATGAGCAGTATTATGTATTATATGCATATTTATATTTGTTTTATTAAAAACAAGCTTAGATTTGCCCACCTGTCAGGTTTTAGACCATATGGGACATAGGACGTGTGTTTGGATATAACCCGTTATTACTGTTCATTTATTTGTTTGCTGGAAATTAGAACTGAATTTAAAAATAGTTTTAAAACTAATCTTTCCGATTAACAAACAAAATTATGTAGGCTAATGGATGTCTGTGCATACAATACGTTTCCTTATCCACGAAAGAGATAAAGTGAAAGTAAAGGCCGACTGGAGGAGGCTCGTTCATTATCCTCGCTGCAGATGCTCTGTTGAACTGTTTTTCCACTTACAAAGTCTACCATGTAAATAGGTAATCCGCCATTGCGCGACGCAACTGACTCTTAAAGGGAATAGGAGATGAGACTCTGATTGATTTATTCTCAAAACACACCCATAAATTATTAAGAGAATAAGCTCAACCATGTTAGACCATGCGCAGCGGCGCAGAGAGTATTTTCCCGTCCTTAAAACAGCAAAAGTGGATTCCGATACGCCCTTGATGCTTTGGCGCCCTGCGCTTTAGACTTTGCGCCTAGGTCATTAAAATAGAGCCCCTAAAGTTTATTAAAATATTAATGACAAGAGAACATGGGGTACTCTACAAAAAAAAAAGTACATTTACTAAACAATACAATCCATGCTCATTCTGAGAACGTAGTCCCGTGGATGTTTCTGGAGACCGCGAAATACATCCCGGGAGGTACGTATTTTTGCAGTTTTTGTTTTCGTAAATCCGCAAGAGGCCGCTGTGCGCGCTTTTTCCCGCGCTGTTCTAGCGTAAACCCGCTAGAGGCTGCTGTCGAACGACCTTCCGGCTGTCTGCCTGGATGATTGACCGTGCGACCGGCCAATCGGCTGACCCACCCTCCTCCTTCCCTAAACCCAACCAACGACGATTCACAAAAGCCGTCCAGAAAAAGAAAAGCCCTCGTCAGATCTTTACCACGTTTTCGGATTTTGACCACATTCTCACCCTGTGATGAACTTGTTCGCTTTATTTTTTGGACTTTGTTTTTGTTTTCTTACCTGATAACCCGGTCGTCGTCGTGGTCAGCCCCTCTCTGCGCCTCGAGTCCGCCAAAGTACACGAAGAGCTAACCGGACAAACTGGTTGCAGCGGGAAAGCCCTCCACACGGAGGCGAGCGGCCAGCCGGCAAGCGCCGAAAGGAACGGCGTCACACCGCCCCGCAGCGTTCGCTTAAAAAAATGAAATGCAGCCGTACGTACCCCCCGCTATGTATTTCACAGTCTCCAGAAACGTCCACGGGACTACGTTTTCAGAATGAGCCTGGGTTGAAATAATACTGACGTTTTTTATTTTTTAGATTTAGCCCACTCCACAATTCACACATTACTGTCTGGCTAGTTTCTGTCCTCTGCTTATATGCAAAAAAGCTTAAACATTCCTTCCTTCCATTATCACCATTAAAACCTAGAAAAACAGGGCATCAGTATATTGTAAACCGACAGGTTTAAATATTATTTTCCAGTTATCAAATAAATAATCTGTTACTCCATTTTAGTTTTGCAACTATTAAACTGTTTTAAATTGAAAATTATAATAAATACATCAGTGGAAAAACATATCCTGTAACTGTTTATTAAAACCACCTGGGTCACCTTTTGCCATTGTGGTTTTAACAAACTTAACCTCTAAGGTTTTCCAAACTTTTTAAACAAAAACTTTCCTCCTTTCCCACTGCAGTGCAATTTCTATCCAATAAATATTGCCCATCTGATTCTCTCAATGATCCTGCATGGACAGATCATAAAGATGTCTGTACAGGTGTACCCATTTCAGACAAAATCTCTTCAAAGTAATTGATATTCAACTCAAATCAAATGCGGCGCCGCACAAACTGTTCGCTGAAGTCTCAAAAAATAGCGTGTGCTCTGCTAGCCGAAGTCATGATGCATACACTCAAAGCCAACCTCCCAAAGCGAACATCACGATGACGTCACATTCGCCGCGCACACTCAAGGGAACTAGCAAACCCGTCGAGCATTAACCAGGCTTGACCCACAGCAGTTCTAGCTAGCAAGGACCCAATTAGATTTTTTAAAGGCCTAACAGGCAAGGGCTGTGCATTAGGAGTATAGTCTAACAGTGAAAGTGACCTAGACATCTCGCCAATGAATCATGTCTCTGTTCAGTTAGAGCTGATGGAGACCCCGGCCAGACGGAAATTGAACAGGGATCATTGAAACATCTCAGCACTTCCCAAACTCCCAGCCTTCCGTCAGCCTGACAACTGATGGATGCTGTTGTCACTGAGAGGAATGAATAGTTTCACGAGAGAATGAGAAAGCTGTGTTATGAAAGAGAGCTTTACAAATATAATAAGTTCTGTCAAGGTTCTTGTTGGGCAGTGGCGTATGATTGTATTATTTTAATAACTTTTATTATTAACAAGTTATTCCTCTGAATGCTGAATGGAATTTGTTAATGCTGAGTGTTAAGTGTTTTTGACACTGGACGTGTAAGCCAAACTATTTATTTATTTGTTAATTTTTTGACATGTGTATTTTCTCCTTGAGGGGAGAAACAAGTTGAGTGTGGTTGTTAGTTTCATTTTGCATGGTTTGTGGTCAGGCCCGGATTAAGAATTCAGGGGCCTCTGGGCACATTGTCTTGTAAGGCCTAATACCTGGCCACACCCCTATAGTTTAATTAAAAAATAAGAATAATATAATAAATTTTCAATATAATTGAATCTATAATTTGTATAATTTCATTAAATGATATATAGTACATATATTTATAGTCTACAAATATTTAACTTATTTTTTAAAGCACTGGAAAAAAAATAGTAATTAAACTAGTGAATATATATATATATATATATATATATATATATATATATATATATATATATATATATATATATATATATATATATATATATATATATATATATATATATATATATAATTTTTTAAGGGTATTTTTATGTATAACTTCTACAAACTTATAAAGCATATCATTGGCATGGCTCATAACACACAATGCCTCTCCAATCCAGTTCTATGAATCTGAGTCTTTCATAATACACACTTATTAATGATTTACTGTCTCTCTCCTCCCCTTTCTCTGTTTTCTCTACTCTCCTCGTGATGAAAAGCAGGCAAACAGCATAGATCAGCTTGATTATAAACCTAAAAGGATCCGAAATCACACACACTATACCTCTTCTCTCCAGTCTTTCTCTCCCTCTCTCTCTCCTTTTTCTGTCTGTCTCTCTGACGCGATGAATCCTGTCTGCGCTGCGCTGCCGTTAGCCTCCTGGTTAGTTTACTCATCACCATAATGTCTTCTTCTGTACCCTCATTGATGATGAACAGAGTTCGGAAAAGGGCGACTAACATTGTAGATACAAATCAATTCTATTATTGTTGCTAACGTTTAACACCAGGTGGAAAATAACTGTTTGTAGAATATTATACACATATGAAATAAGCTAAACATTATTAAATACCCACGAGGCAATTGTGACATTATATCATGTTTCCTTCCTATTAAATATAAATATATTTCCAATCTGATATGTAATGGGGAAGAGAAAAAGTACCACGAGTTCAGGAGACGGTGGATTCGAACCCGGTTAATGATCGATCACGTCAAAAGATGTTGCCGTGCGCTTTATGAGGTACGCCACTCACGCTGCCATTTGCCGCACTTTTTACTTTTCTTGTCTCTGTCAATCAGACAATGATGCGCAGAAACTGTGAATATAGCTTATTCCAACTAGGTGCGCTATTTGCACTTAGCCCAAAAAGACACTCCGGAATTGGCTTCTTTTCCTCCCCTCGCAGGGGCCCAAAGTGCGCACGGGCCCCTGAGCCTGTGCCCATTAGGCCCATTGGTTAATCCGGCCCTGTTTGTGGTTGGCTAAACTGTTCGTTAGCTATCCCCACCATAGCCGGAGGTTTGACCTGCGGCATTTTGCACCTTATTCTGACCATTTACACAAGAAGAGAATGTCTGACATGCAAAAAAAAAAAACCAATGCAGACTGTGTTTGTATTGTGTTTCTTGAGAAGAGAGGGCTATTGCATTCAGAATGCACCATAGCAGTTTTCATGATGTTGATTTCAATACTAAAGAATCTGGATTTCAAATGCTTTAAGCTGCATCCCAAATGGCACACTATACACTATGTACTTGTGCACTTACACACTCAACAGCATAGTATATGCATGTAGTGTCATCAAATGGAACACTAATGTTTGTTTTACTAAGCGGAAACCAAGAGGAAGTTTACCCGTTGCCATATTAGTGAAATAAGTTACTATCAAATAAACCCTGCCATGAGTATAACCGCATTCACTATCAGGAGGAGGTATAATCACTACCGTAAGAGAATACTGCTTTCACAATCCAAAATAAATAAAGTAATGCAACATGAGCGCCGATAGCTCTGCCCCTTCCGCTATGTGAGCATAGCAGTGGCCGTTGAGTGTGTGATGTGTCCAACAGGCCACACTTCATTTTAGCGGTTGAATGAGTGTATCATCCGGGTAATTAAAGTGCACTTATTATTTAAGAGTTTTCAGTGTGAACGCACTACTTATACTATTTATACTACAAAATGGTGTAGAATAGTGTTTAAGTATGCAGTTTGGGATGCACCTTAAGTGTAAAAGTCATACTATTTGAAGCCGGTGGTCTTTTGAGTGTGGTTAAGGTGGTTAGCCAATGATTACTAATAGTGATAATTTAATTGGCTGGTTATTAGGAGTTGTGGCTCAGTTCGTTGAATAGGAAGAATTTGAGCCATCTGATTGGCTGATGACTATCAGGTTCAGAATTCAGATTTGCCTGGTAGACAGTAGGTAGACAGATCACTTTCTTAAGATGTATTGAATCATTCAAAGGCTTTTAAAATTATGGATTTAAAACAAACTTTGATTGGCTGTTTGATTGGCTGTTTGATTGGTTATTTGATTGGCTGTTTAATTGATTGGTTGATTGGTTGGTAGATTTTTTTATTTGATTGATTGATTGATTGATTGATTGATTGATTGATTGATTGATTGATTGATTGATTGATTGATTGATTGATTGATTAATTTGTAGGTGGGTTGGTTGGTTGGTTGATTTTTATTTGATTGATTGATTGATTGATTGATTGATTGATTGATTGATTGATTGATTGATTGATTGATTGATTGATTGATTGATTAGTTAATGGGTTGGTTGGTTGGTTGATTTTTTTTATTGGTTGATTTATGATTGGTTCGTTGGTTGGTGAGTGGATGTTGAGTGGTTGGGTGGGTTGGTTCCTTGATATTTTATTGGTTGATTTTTTTTTTGATTGATTGATGAGATGGATTTGATTGATTGATTTATTTATTTATTTATTGATTGATTGATTGATTGATTGATTGATTGATTGATTGATTGATTGATTGATTGATTTGAATTGATTTGATTGATTTGATTGATTGATTGATTGATTGATTGATTGATTGATTGATTGGTTGGTTGGTTGGTTGGTTGGTTGGTTGGTTGGTTGGTTGGTTGGTTGGTTGGTTGATTGATTGAGTGGTGTTGAGTAGTTGGGTGGTTGATTTTTTTAATTGGTTAATTTATTTTCGATTGGTTGATTGGTTGGTTGGTTGGTTGGTTGGTTGATTGATTGATTGGTGTTGAGTGGTTGGGTGGTTGGGTGGTTGATTTTTTTTTTATTGGTTGATTTATTGTCGATTGATTGGTTGGTTGGTTAGTTGGTAGATTTATTTGATTGGTTGGTTAAATTGTTGGTTGGTTGGTTGGTTGGTGGGTGGGTGGGTGGGTAATTTGGTAGGTGAGTTGTTTTTTAATTTATTTTTGTATTTTTGTTTTTATTTATTTTTTTATAGATTGATTGATTGATTGATTGATTGATTGATTGATTGATTGATTCGTTGGTTGGCTGATTAGTGGGTTGCTTAGTTAGTTAGTTTTCAAAAGAATCAGCTAATAAAATGTTTTAGGTAAAAAAAAAAACAATAGCTTTCCAAATCACCAGATTCACCAAAGTCCCCAAACAACTGAAGGGTTTACCGGGTTTGTGTAGTATAGTACTTGGTTAGAGGGAAGTTTTAATAGTGCATTCGAGGTTCAGTAGGAACAGATGAAGAAGTCTGATTGGGTCAGAAAGGGGTCACAGGAACTGTCTCATTCGAGATGATGCAGTCAGCACAGCCAACTTCTCCGGATCACCACACTCCAACGGTTTAGGGGTCAGCCTGGAGACGACAGGAGAGCCGAAAGCGAGCAGTCACATAAATGAGCTATGTGCCGCTTCCTTCGCTACACCGTGAGAATGCAGTAATTGTCAGTGAGATGTGTCCTCTCCGGATAACCCGCGCTCTTCAGGTTGTCATAGAATTGTTATACCGAAGAGCTCATGGGGGGTACAAGAGGCTGCTGTTTTCCCGGTGAGTCTGACGGATCACAGAGCGCCTCTCAGATGACTGATTTCTCTGACATTATCAAGCTGCTAAATCATAAAACACTCACCGTCACCCCATACTGAGACGACAAGCTTCCTCCGACAAGCACCGCAGACAGAAAGATACAACATCCTCTTCACATATTCTACAGTACCTCTCAGCTGGTACTATTTAAAACTCACAACTTTTGTTTGCTGTGTAAATTTGCAGCTGCAAACAGAAAAAAGGGTGATCTTATGGCTGATACAAAGCTGCCTCACATAAAGTTTTAGAGATGAATATTATGAAAGCATATAAAAGTCATAAAAGTGTGTGGGCAGCTGTAATTATTCCCTTCCTACATCTGCACGCTCGCTTCTCTTTCTCACCTATGGAGTGTGGAATAAATAACAGCCTATTTTACAGTGCTGTATATATCTTTTTTTCATTTTCTTTCTTTTTTGTATTAATGAAGACGTGTGCTTAATAGATTTTGTATTGGAGCAATTCCAGTGTTATGAATGTGACTTTTACAGTAAAAACGTGAAATATTCAAGTTCACAGAGAATATGTTAACAGTATATTGAAACATCAGCTTTTTTTATTTGTAAATGTGTTTAATATTTTAGAGTTTACAGTATACACAACGGTATATGACAATTCTTATATATATTATCTTATATATATATATATATATATATATATATATATATATATATATATATATATATATATATATATATATATTATGCGTGGTTAATAGGTTTTGGAGAAAAAATGTAGCTGAAATAAGGTCCAAAAAAAAAAACACACTGAATGGGCCTGAACAAGACTTTTTGCTTGTAGCCTAGAATATTTACTTCACAATTATGTGTAAATTATTCTGTTCACTCATTAAAAGATAATATTACAATGATTTACATTTTGTAAAATCCATTTTGGGTCACCATACTGTGTGACAATGTGCATGAATAAGTCACACCTGGAGAGACACAAGACACTCCCCCACTGGCTAATGTTCACCCATCAAGGACATTGTAAACTAATGTCCAACAGCAAAAGCTTGCCTAAACTATTACTTCTTGTATTATGGCCATGTAAACACTATGGCTAAAAAGTGTATGTCCACTTATACAGCATGCACAAAATATATTTGAAATGGTATTAAACGTGTTTGGAAAGACTCTGAGACACTGAAGTAGCGTAATGACCAAAGCTTTAAACACAAGAATAAATCATATTTTAAACATGAAAAACAATTACTTAAAATCAAGATCATATTTTAAGATCTTTTAAATATATATTGCCCAAATAATTGCAGCCTTAGTTAACTCTTTCCAAACTTTCCAAAATAAATAAAAAATAAAATAAATAGCACATGTACATGCGCTATTTATTAATAAGTATGAATGTCCATTCCCAAATTGCGGTTGGGTTTTGGGGTGGGGTTTAAGGACATGCCTACTATTTAAAATGGCACATTTTCATACAAATTAAGTTGTGACTAAACATAAATAGTTACCTTCTTTGTTAGACTAGCAAGTAAGTAATGTGTATTTATATAGCGCATTTATTGTGTATGGTCACACACCCAAAGTGCTTCACAATCATATGGGGGGAGGGGGCTGGGGGGGTCTCTCCACACCACCACCAGTGTGCAGCATCCACTTGGATGATGTGATGGCAGCCACAGGACAGCAGCGCCAGTGCGCTCATCACACACCAGCTATAGGGGGAGTGGGGAGACAGTAATAGAGCCAATTTGATGGACAGGGATGATTGGGAGGCCATGATGGGTAGGGGCCGATGAAGGGAATTTGGCCAGGACACTGGGGTTACACCTCTACTCTTTACGAGAATTCCCTTGTGATTTTTAATGACCACGGAGAGTCAGGACCTTGGTTTAATGTCTCATCCGAAAAACGGTTGACAGTATGGTGTCCCCTTCATTATACTGAGGCATTAGGACCCACACAGACCACAGGTTGAGCTCCGCCTGCTGCCCTCACTAGCACCACTTCCAACAGCAACCTACCTTTCAAATGTGGTCTCCCATCCAGGTACTAACCAGACTTAGCCCTGCTTAGCTTCAGTGAGTAATCGGTCTTTGGCTGCAGGGTGTTATGACTGTACCAGATTGAGCTATTGAGCTATTGAGCTATAAAACAAACAAAACTACATTTTGTTAATTAAACTTTACAAACCAAAATAAATAATACTAATCAAAATGATTAATTGAATCTTTATAGCAGAGGTGCCTAAACTAGGGTCCACGGGTCAAAGTTGACCCATGGTAACCTTTGATTTGGCCCGCCAAGCCATCTGAGAAGAGAAGGAGAATGATGGAGATGGGATAGAGACTGTCACTTCGGTCACACTTTATTTTGATGCTCCGTTTGTTGAATTTAAGTTATATTGCAACTAATTCTCATTAGATTATAAGTGGACTGTTAGGTTGGGGTTAGGGTTAGGGTTAATGTAAGTTGACATGTACTTGCAAGTTTCTTATAGTCAGTTAAATGTCTGTTGAACGAGCATATCAACAGATATTAAGCAGACAGTCCACTAAGAAGCAAATGGACCATCATAATAATGTGTTACCATCACTTCTAATTTATTGTTACCTTTTGTTTGTAAGTTTGTTTTATTAATAAGCTACAAAAAAGCTAACTCAAATAAATGTTTACATTAAATGTTGTAAATCATAATTATAATTTTTTTTAAATGTACATACTGTCAGTCAACAGATAGCGAACAATGCAGAGACATCAGTGAACAAATGAAGGAAAATTCTAATTCAGTTTCTGCAGGGCAACATGGTGGCTCGGTGCTTAGCACTGTTGCCTCACAGCAAGAATGTCGCTCGTTTGAGCCCCGGCTGGGTCAGTTGGTATTTTCTGTGTGGAGTTTGCATGTTCTCCCCGTGTTCACGTGGGTTTCTTCCTGGTGCTCCGGTTTCCCCCTCAGTTCAAAGACTGTGAATTGAATAAGGTAAACTGGACGTAGTGTGTGTTTGTGAATGCAATAGTTTATGGGTATTTCCCAGTGCTGGGTTGTGGCTGGAAGGGCATCCGCTGTGTAAAACATATGCTGAATAAGTTGGCGGTTCATTCCGCTGTGGCGACCCCTGATAAATAAAGGGACTAGGCCTTTCATTTTCTTTTCGGCTTAGTCCCTTTATTAATCTAGGGTCGCCACAGCGAAATTAATCAGCAATTTATCCAGCATATGTTTTACACAGCGGATGCCCTTCCAGCCACAACCCAGCACTGCGAAACATCTATACACACTCATTCACACACATACACACACTACGGACAATTTAGCTTACCCAATTCACCTATAGCACATGTCTTTGGACTTGTGAGGGAAACCGGAGCACCCGGTGAAAAACCACACGAACACGGGGAGAACATGCAAACTCCACACAGAAATGCCAACTCAGCCGAGGCTCGAGTCAGTGACCTTCTTGTGCTACCCACTGCACCACCGGGACGCCCACCTTGTAATATATACTGTTTTATATACTATAATGTAATATACTGTAGTTTGGTGTGTTTACCTTCGGCCCATGGCTGTCAATGATATTTGGTTTTTGGCCCTTCATACGAAATTTTTTGCCAGCCCAGCTCGAAAGACCTGACTCTCAATAGGACATAAATTACATGGCATGTTTGTATGAGGAAAAAGCTTTGTTATGAATGTGTAGGCCCACACAGAATCTGCGCACACAAAAATCTGTAGATTTCCGCATATTTTTAGCCCATTGAGTCTATTTATTTACTTGTGTAAATGCATGTTAATTTATATGTATTCAATTTTATATTCATTTTAGTAATGTTATTGACTAATATGAAAATGTTCATATGATTTATTTACAATACAGTTTATATATTAAATGTACAGATATATTAAATGAGAGACTTGCTTTGTTTACCAAATAGGTTGGATTGTAAACATTAAATAAAAGTTGAAAAGGTGTTATTTGTATTTTGTAGATGAAGTTTTTAGTTACGATACTTTCAAAATAATTCCACATAAATCCACAGATTTTTAACTAAATTCTGTGGAGAAATAGCAAAAAATGTCAGCAGATTCTGTCTAACCCTATGAATGTGACCTCTCTCCATTTTGGATGTGATGGATGGGATATTAGCACTTAAAAATCGTTTAATAAAAGCTGCCAGAGGCATGTTTCTGTATTTTCACAGTACTGTAAAATACAAGTCTACATAAACATCTTAGAAAGAGTTTTGCTATTTTGGTGAAAACTTTATTTATTTATTTTTTTTTTATTACAAGGTTGACATTTGAATGGAATTACTCCACTGTATTATATTTCTGATTGCAGGCAGCATAATATAACAGTGTTGTAATTACACAGATTGTTTATGATAATAATAATATTAAATTGTAGGTTTGCAAATCTGCATGAATTATTTGTTTGCAAAGACTGGATGAAAAGGAGGAGTTGGCAGTGAGATTATTCTCTCAAAAAACTCAGTGAGAAATCATCCATTGACCGAATCATTCTTTCATTTATTTTCGGCTTAGTTCCTTTATTTATCAGGGGTCAACACAGCGAAATGAACTGCCAAGTTATCCAGCATATGTTTTACACAGAGAATGCTCTTCCAGCTGCAACCCAGTACTGGGAAACAGCCATACACTCTCACATTCACACACATACACTACAGCAAATTTTTGTTTATTCAATTCAGCTATAGCGCAACTTTGGACTGTGGGAAAAATTGAAGCACCTGGAGGAAACCCATGTAATTATGGGGAGAACTCCATATAGAAAGGCCAACTGACCCAGCCGCGACTCGATCCAACAACCTTCTTGCTGTGGGGCAACCGTGCTAACCACTAAGTCACTGTGCCGCCCTTGGCTGAATCAATGGAAGCATTTTTTTGACTCATCAACTCACACACTTAAGGAATCAGTCAAAGCTTCATACCTACTATGAATGGAGCAAAACAATTCTTGAACTCAATCTTTTAGGGGGTTCTTGAATCAGCAACTTGCTTGTTGAATCAGTCAAAGTGGATCTTGAGTAAAGAGCTCAATCTCAAGATCTCAAGTGAGCAACCTGGTGGATCATTTAAAATGATTCTTGAGGAATCACATGACTAACTTGTTAAATTGATCAGAGTGAGTCAACTACTTGTTGTTTCTCAAGTAAACAACTCAAGAACTTGAATCAAGAACTTAACAAAATTTTGTCTTTTTATTTAAAACTCCTTTTTTTAGGAATATCATTTTATACTAAAGTTATATAAATATGGAGTTCCTAACTTCTAACTTCTGGTTGGTTGGCTGGTTTTTTTTTTTTTATTATTATTGATTGGTTGACTGGCTGGTCAGTTTGTTGGTTGGTTGGTTGGTTGGTTGACTGGCTGGGGTGTGTTTCCGAAAACCATCGTTAGCCAACTAAGGTCGCAAGTTGCGTCGTTACAAACATAGTTCGTAGATTTAGCATTTCCCAAATTCTTTGTTTCGATGAACATTCGCAAACTTCTATACTTGCAACTACACCTCTGGAGCGGTAGTTAGAAACATAGTTCCTGGCTGTGTTCTATTGCCAGTTATCCCCCCTATGCCCTATTGGTTTAGAACATTCTAACATTTACAGTAGGAATGATTTTATTTTAAAAAGCATTAAAGTCATCACTCTTAGATGCAAGTTGCTTTCAAAGCATTTGTAAAGTTCAGTTTTAGCGATCTTTATGTTTACAATTGTGCTCCCTTCACAGGGCACTTTGAAAACATTGATGTTTGAACACAGTCGTGGCTCATGACTAAAGCTATAGGTGACCTATTATTTAAAAACGGAATAACGGAACAAAAAACATAGCATATGTTAATGCTTTTAATTTATAGTAGGTTATTTATTACGAAAGGTATCTGTGGCCTACAGTATATGACATTGGCCTGTTAGTTAGAACATTTCTGCAGAGGTTTGCATGCGTCAAATTGTAAAAATAGACTTTTAAAAAAAAAAAATAAAAACAACAACAACAAAAAATCAATATCCTACTTAATAATAATAAGAATAATAATAGTCATCATTATTGCTATTAATAATATTATTAAATTAGAATATTCTTATTTCCTAACAAATAATAAATATGAAATTTGATTTCTTAATAAATAGCCTCATTATTTATTTATATTATTTATATATGATATTAGAATACGTGTTAGCTTTTGTAACTGATTTTATATTAATTTACAATAGAATATGTAATGTTCTCAATAATATTTGTGAAGGAAACATAGGTCCTATATGTGCTGTTTACATATATTTCAATTAATATGGAAAATGAGAGCATGTTTTTACCCAAACTAATACTGGATTTTTTTTTAAATGTGTGTGCGTGTAAAACAGTATAACTTGCACAAAGAAATTAAGGGGTTCTTCTCTAAAGAAGTCGCTACCACGCCGTTTAGATCATCATTATGGGCGTTTGATGTAATAACAAACATAATTCAAACGATGGATCTGTGACAGAGAAACTACAAGTTTTAGTAAACACTCGTTACTACATCGTTCTTTTCCCAAACGACGCATCATACTATGATAGTTTAGCCGCGAGTTATGTCGGTGTTTGGGAAACGCACCTGGTAGGTTGGTTGGTTGTTTTTTTGAATAATTGGTCAATTGGTTGGTTTGGTTGGTTGGTTTTTTATTAATTGGTCAATTTGTTTGGTTGGTTGGTTGGCTGGCTGGTTGGCTGTTTTTAATTTGGTTGGTTGATTGGTTGACTGGCTGGTTGGTTGGTTGGTGGGTTGGTTGGTTGGTTGGTTGGTTGGTTGGTTGGTTGGTTGGTTGGTTGGTTGGTTGGTTTTTTGATTGGTTGGCTGGCTGATTGGTTGGTTAGTTTGTTGGTTGGTTGGTCGGTTGATTTGACATCACCAACTCCAGGCCTGGCATGCATACTAGTGTTTACGGTACAGTACAGGATAGTACAGTACAGTACCTAACTAAATTTCTTCTTTTTTTAAAAACCCTGTTGGTTTAGGACAGTGTAAATTCCACTGAATCTTGAATATTCTTTTATGATAGAGTTGTACAATTATGGGGTTTCTAACTTCTAGGCACACACACGTTTACATGCACATACATTGCCGCTGTAGCTTCCATGCATTCTAAACTGTTCTTTTTTCCCCCTTTTTCTTTGATTACCTTGTCAGTCATTGCCCTTAAAGTATGGTTGCCACTTGTGTATAAATTAATTACTGCAATAAATAAATAAATAAATAAATAAATAAATAAATAAATAAATAAATAAATAAATAAATAAATAAATAAATAAATAAATAAATAAATAAATAAATAAAACATGCATCTGCTGTGTACACTGTGATAAGCGATCAGTTGACTTTGCTTTATAATGTGAGTAAACCAGTTGCCTTAAAATATTAAGAAAATTAAATACGTATATAATAATTAAAAAAATAAGCTAAATCAGCTTAACAGTAACACATTTCAATGGGGTGACTAATTGTTTTTAAGAAAACTTAACTTGTCACTTTTTAGGCTGCAGATTTGTTCTCTTTTTTTAGGGAAAGTGTCAAATGGCATTCTACAGTGTACAAAATAACCATTTAACAGTGTGCAAACTATGTATATGGGCTGTATTTAAACAAACAAATCCTATTTAGTAATATTCAACTTAATCAGTTTGTTTCAATTCAACCCTTATAATGTGTTTGCAACCATATCATATTTTCTTTCAGTGTATGTACAATTGCAAAAATACTACTGTGCATACTGTCAAACCAGAAAAACCCTCCCATCTTCTACTGTGTGAATAGATGCATGTTAAGCAAGGCTTTATGTGTTTCCATTTTCCTCTTACCGTTGATATGCTTTCAATCATTCAGGCACCATCATTAAGCAATGAGCAGAATGGCCATAGTGTTTGACATATTCTCATGCAAAACCCGTCACTGTCCTTACAAAAAGTGTCAAGACATGGTTTATCTAAGTTCTTCAATACTACACCACAATATAACCTTATTATAATTATAGCTTGGGCCAGTGGAGAGACCTTGTTTAAGGTGTTACCTGAACAGTCTGTACCTGCTCAAACCAAGCTGAACAATAGAAGAGAGGGAACCGCGGCACTCTACGATAATTGCTTTTCAACTCTTAGGCATATACAAAGGCTCCATGATGTGCACTCAAACATGTCATAGCCTATCTGTGAAATTGTGTACTGCCATGAGCACTCCCTGTTTAATAGTGAGGGAACGAACGGTTGATTAAACTCTCAAAGGCATTCAGTAGGCAGGAAATCTGACGCCTCGGGCGAGGTTTTTTCTCGCTTGAAGAAATGGCCCTTGTTATTGAAGCTTTACGTATAATTTGAAAGGATGCTTTTGATGGTTGGTCATGTCTGTGTCACATGACCAACGAACCGTAAGATGATGATAAGAAAGTTAAACGAGGATGGTTTCTAGAGTCCTTGGTTGGGCCTTTTTATTTAGTTTGGATTGGGATTGCGTAGATGTTTGTTCATGTTTGTTTTATAAAATGAAGCAATAAAGTGTAAACCCAAAAACTAATGTTTTCACTCCACATGTTCAAAACCTTATTGAGTTGTTTTCAAAAATACCTATTTATTTAATGCTAATTACTGTACTGTGAAAAAATGACTGAGCCAAGTAGTTGTCACAACTTAAAATTGTGCGTTATGTTAAATTATCTGCATTAAATATGTTGACATACCATATATTTTCAAGATTCACTCTTAGATATTGCTTGATAATAGTAGCAGGTTAGACATGCTGTCCCGAGAGAGAACCCTGATCTCTGAGATAACTGAGCCCAGGGCTCCCGCATGAGCTTGAAGGGGGTATGAGATCAGGTTCTCGAGAGCTCCCCCTGGTAAAGGAGGAAAGGAGGAGATGTGATGGATTGTGGGATTTATCAAAAAACGAAAATAAGTGAGTAATGCTACACTGTAAAAAAATATTTGTTCACTCAGCTTAACTTAGTTAAGTCATCTTGTTGCATTTACTCAGTTAAGTTGTATTGAGGCAACGCAGTGGCGCAGTAGGTAGTGTTGTCGCCTCACAGCAAGAAGGTCGCTGGTTCGAGCCTCGGCTGGGTCAGTTGGCATTACTGTGTAGAATTTGCATGTTTTCCCTGCATTTGTGTGGGTTTCCTCTGGGTGCTCCGGTTTCCCCCACAGTCCAAAGACATGCGGTACTGGTGAATTGGGTAGGCAAAATTATCCGTAGTGTATGTGTGTGAATGAGTGTGTATGGATGTTTCCCAGAGATGGGTTGCAGCTGGAAAGGCATCTGCTGCGCAAAACATATGCTGGATAAGTTGGTGGGTCATTCCGCTGTGGTGACCCCTGATTAATAAAGGGACTAAGCCAAAAAGAGAAGGAATGAATCAATAAGTAACGTTGCATGGTGGCTCAGTGGTTAGCACTGTTACCTCACAGCAAGAAGGTCACTGGTTTAAGTCTTGGCTGGCCCTGGGCATTTCTCTGTGGAGTTTGGATGTTCTATGCGTGGGTTTCCTCCTGTGCTCTGGATTTCCCCACAGATATGCGATATAAGTGAATTGAGTAAACAAAATTTGCCATTGTATGTATGTGTGAATGAGAGAGTTAAGTCCACTAAACTTAAATCATGTACATTACACTTCAGTTATAAAGTTCTATTAACATCATTCTTAATTCCAATAACTTATCTATTGAAGTTAACTAAAATTACACCATGTCCATTACACGTATATTGTCAACTTTAACCTGGGTTAAGACAACTTCACTATTTAAGTGAAGTAAACTTAAAATTTGAAGGGAGCACAAACACCTACTTTTTTTAAGTTGACACAACATTTGTTTATTATTTTTTAACAGTGTGGGACCCATTGACTTCCATAGGCTTTTTTAGTTTATTGAATTTTTTTCTATGAAAGTCAGTGGGTCGCAACAACAGCATTCTTCAAAATATCTTCTTCTATGTTTAAAAGAAGAAAGAAACTTTCATTTAAAACCCAGGGAAGGAGGAACAGTAAATGGTAATTTTCATTTTTGGGTGAAATAGCCCTTTAACCAAAAACACGACTCTGGATAAGTGGATGTTTCCTTTAAGACACAACATTATTGGCACTTTCAAGGATTTTCAAGCACCAAAAAAAAAAAAAAAACACTATAAAATCATGTGTTAGCTGAAAATGCGACATTTCTTTCTAAAGCCATATTAGAAATGTTTTTGCTGTCTTTTGAAAGGAATACATACAGGTTTCTGACAACATGAGAATGATTAGATTTTGACATTATTGTTTTGGTGAACTGTTCCTTCTAGAATATGTTGCTAAAAAATGAGTCTAACTACTTTGGAAGGATGAAAGTAGAGTAGGAAGTGTTTGATGCTTTTGTCCAATGACAAATAACTTCATAGTTTTTCTAAAACATTTCAGCAGATAGATCAGCAGTCTTGTCCTCCAGCTCCGCTGTTCCTCTGATTAATGTATAATTCCAGAGAGTGTTTTATTTCCCACTGGAGACCAGGTCTGCTGACAGGAGACTGCACAGATTACAGTTTCCTTTTTTCCTGAGGAAAAGAGGCCTTTTTCAACCACTTCCATTTCTAAATAGTGAAAAATATCATACTGTCTCAGCAACTAAAACTGGGTTAAAGGCTTATATTTCTGTTCGATAGTGGAGTAGAGATAGTTGCGCTTGAGGCATGGTAGTTATATTACATATAACAATAAATTAATTTCTATTTTATTGTATGGAGTGTAGCAATGTACAATCTGGCATCCCAATCTGACACATTGCAGTAGATTGATATGGTTTCTTATGTACAATAATTAATGGTAATATTGTTAGATTGACAGCAAAAACTTTGGACTCAAACACATTGAGTTTCACTTTCATCAGTCAGAGACTGGCTGACCAACATATCAAGAAACAAATCACATTTGTTGTAAACGTGATGTCCAAATATCACACGGTGATTGCAATATATCATTCATTCACGGCAACAACCCCCCCACCCATCTTTACCTTTGTTTGTCACCACCTGCCCCCCTTTTCACTTTTGATCTCTGCACCCCCGAAGCCCCCCCCAGCCTCAAAACTCCCTCCAATTTCCACAACCCCCCAACTTAAATTTCCGTCGCCGCAAATTATAGCCCCCCACCCCCCCACCCCCCGCTCTTGTCTTTCGATCGCTGCTCTCCACCCCCCCACATTACCAACTCAGTCAAAAGCTCCCCTCATGCCCCTGCCCTAAAATAAAACATGTATCACTTAAGTGTATATTAAAGTCCCCATAAACTGGAAGCTGCGATCATTTTTATTTAAGTTAATATTGAATTATTAAATTGAGTATTAAATATTAAATATTAAATTGAGAAAACGATGGATGTGGCTAGTTTTTTCGTTTGCTTATTTTTCTACTGCGAGCTGATTGGATGTAGTAAAGTAGGCATTTCATTCAGGAAGATCGGGAAAAGGGTTTCGGAAGAGTTATTACAATTCTGTTAGTTATCATACCTAATCAAAACTAACAGTTGGAGGTTAAGTTTGTTAACCATGCCTAATACCTCAGACAGAAATAATCTGTAAAAAATGCATTTTCAGATTTCAATGTTAGATTAGGTAAATTTTTTTTTTTTTTTTTTTTATGGGATGCACATATGAATTGTTCACAACAAAACTATCAATACAAGCTAACAAAATCAATATGCTTAGTTTTGATTCCATGTATACTTTAAAGGAGTGGTCCACAACCTTTTTATCACCAGTCAGCGATTGACAATTTTACAGCAGATTGGGGGGTGATTCGTAGGTTGCTAGGTGACCATCAACCGTTTTCTCAGAGGATGACAAATGACAAGCTATCAAAACATTAACAAAACAAAACAAAGCTAACAAAAGCTAACAAAACATTGCTGCCACTCTGATACAAGATTTATTTATGGACAGAATTACAAAGCACTACAGTGTTTGGGTGTTCCAGATATAATATGAGTATATTCCATACAAAGTATGAAGCTCATTGGTCAATCAGCTGAGTGTGCCTGGAAGGCGCGAGCGTGTCACACTTCTTGTGCGTGCAAGCCACGCACCTCTATTGAAAAACTTGCGAGAAATCTAGAAAAGCGTTAGTGTGAATCGCACCTAAAAGGTCGCAAACATTTGCAATCTCCAGCAATTGATCTTTTTGCACTGACATGGTGGATTCACCTGATTTGTTGACAAATGGGTTGCAAATCTATTCCTTGGCAGTTCGCGGGTCCTTCACTGGGCCTTTTCCCCTTAGCAAAGAAACATTTCAAAGATGTCTGTTTCTTACCCATTCTGGCAGCTTGTGAGTTACATTTTGGTGGTCAAGTAACCGAGATGTAATCAGAGAATACAGTCATTTTTTACAATAAAATATATTTCAAAATAAAAGCTCATTCAGACTCGCATAATAAATAAAACACAAATAATTAAGGATTTCTTGTGCAGCCCGGTACCAATTGATCCACGCTTTAATGTTGGCATAAAAAAAATATTTTGACAACTTTTATTTTGATAGTGCTCATTGATATTCTTGAACAATATTATTAAGCGACAATATGCTTAACCACTCCTCTCTTACCATTAGTTTGCTAAAAGAGAATGATGTGCAAAAATAAAGCCCCACCCCCTACTTAATATTCAGTTTCAGCTATGAGAACATTAACATAGTTAAATAAAAGTCTTTGCAAATTGCATTTCATGTAGTCTTTAAGTATTTAAGTACTATAGTTAAAGTACATTCAATTCAGTTTTATCAGAGTATGTTTTACAGGTAAATACCATATTTTATTCTAATTCTCTTGGTTAAACCCAGAACTGAATTAAAGTGTAATGCCTTTAGTAAGGTATTGTGAGTGAACCTTGTATTCTTCACATTGTTGGGACCCCACAAGTATAGCAAAACCAGTACATTTTGACCTTGCTGAAATCTTCTTTGTTCCCCATGAGGAAAATGACGCATAAATCAAACTTGATTAAATATAAAAAAATGTAAATGTAAAAGTAAAAATGCTGATTGTCTCCTGTGAGGGTTGGGTTGGGTGGAAAATACAGTTTTTTCAGTATAAAAATCAATACTTCTATGGGAAGTTGCCATAAAATTTGCTGTACAAATGTGTCCTGTATGTATGTCTGTAATGCCTACATATCAGACATGACATCTTAATCTAGTTACAAAAGCATACTGTTTACATGCACAAATCCTATATTATTGTAAAGCCAAAAAACAATTGTGGACTGTCAAAAAAAATAAATAAAAAATCCCCAATTACAAAAAGCTTGTCCAAGCTACGCAGATCTGTAAATAATTCACAGAGGCAGAGAATGAGAGCTGGATGGAGGTGTTGAGGAGAAGGAAGCGAGCCAGAGAGCATATGGGCCGAGTGGGAGTGTTTGTTGCGGGGGAAGCACTCTTTAATCTCAAAGGCCCACAGTCAGCCGAGAGCCAGAGTCAATCCAGTTCATGAAGATACTCCATTGTTGTGAGCACGCATGAACTGAAAACACAGTTGACTGGCAAGTCCCTCACCTGTTGGATGTCATGTACATGGTAAAAAATACTGGGTTCCACACAATTCCTTCTTGTTGTCCCTACACAAATCAATTAACTTAACGTATTTGAAGTGGATTGAACAAACCAGTTAATTTGTCCCAAAACCCCCTAAGAATGATATTGTTTCTACTCATTTTAGTTTAAACAAGCAGCAAAAGCTATTTTTTAAATAGGGCTGCTCCATATATCGTTTAAGTTACGAGTAAAGCACATCCAGCAGGTTGTTATCGCAGAATAAAGGCCAACAGGTGTATCAACAGCAAAAATAAATAAATAAATAAAAAATGGGTTTCCTGGTTTCCTCCCACCATCTAAAGACATAATCCACAAGTAAATTGACTACTCCAAAGCAGCATCTTAAGACAAACTCTAAGCCAGCTATTGCAAGTTCACAAGCACGGAAGTTCTCAAGACCTATCTGATCTCAAACTCACCTCTCACCGTTCTAACCGGAGGGAGCCCCGGGCTTGAGGATATTCTGAGCTCAGGTCTCTCTCCCGGGACAGCATGCCAAAAATGCTTTATTATCAATCATCAGCTAAATGTGAACTCTTGAAGTCAACCCAGGCTCATTCTAAGAACGTAGTTCCGGGGACGTTTCTGGAGACCGCGAAATACGTCCCGGGAGGTACGTATTTTTGTAGTTTTTGTTTTCACGAGTCCACGAGAGGCTGCTGTGCGTGCTTTTTCCCGCGCCGTTCTCGCATAAAACCCGCTAGAGGCCACTGTCGAACGACCTTCCGCCTGTCTGCCTGGATGACAGAATGATTGACTGTGCGACCGGCCAATCGGCTGACCCACCCTCCTCCGTCCCTAAACCCAACCAACGACGATTCACAAAAGCCGTCCAAAAAAAGAAAAGCCCTCGTCTGATTTTTACCACGTTTTCGGATTTTGACCACATTCTTACCCTGTGACAAACTTGTTCGCTTCATTTTTTGGATTTTGTTTTTGTTTTCTTACCTGATTTCTGGAACCGCTCTTCCCCGGACTCGAACCCGGTCATCGTCGTCGTCGTGGTCAGCCCCTCTCTGCGCCTCGAGTCCGCCAGAGTACACGAAGAGCTAACCGGACAAACTGGTTGCAGCGGGAATGCCCTCCACACGGAGGCAAGCGGCTGGCTGGCCGGCCGGCAAGCGCCGAAGGGAATGCCGTCACACCGCCCCGCAGCGTTCGCTTAAAAAAATGAAATGCAGCCGTACGTACCCCCGGCTACGTATTTCGCGGTCTCCAGAAACGTCCCCGAGACTACGTTCTCAGAATGAGCCTGGGTTGCTTGACGTCTATGTTGTGTTTTTTTTTTACACATAAGGAAACTTTCTTACACTCCCATCTAATCTTAATCCTCACATGTTCTATTCATAAATTTTTGGACTTGATTTTGGACTTGAATGCATGTGTTTTTCTCTTCAACATCGTTTGTAATATTATGAATCCATTCCTTACCTGAATAATTATCTGATATCATCTTCACTTGTAAGGATATGACACTCTTTTTTGTATATAGTAGCATACTGATGTATAAGAGATGTGCTTTTTTGTCCTGGTGATAAGGCAGGTTGTGCTGGAGACCTTTTCAGCTTTTAAAAAAAAAAATGTCAGGCTACATAGAGCGTAGTTTTGAGTCTTGGTTTGCTGACACCTGGGCAGAGAGCAGCTCAAGACAGTGACGATGCTGCAGTCTATACCCACCGGGATTTATTATGCATGCAGCACAGAGCATAAATAATAGAGCCGGAGCTTAGATAGCTCACTCCCAAGCTGCCGCAAATGACTAGGTTATGTGTGAACTCTGCGCCCACAGGTCCTTCATCTCTTTTTCTCTCTCTGTTGTCTAATTCTGTTCCTGTACAAAAAAACATTTGCCAGATTTAGCCGTTGCATAGCGGATGTTGAACAAAGGGCAGAGAGCAGTCCGTGCAACCCTTATCAGTTCATGAACAGCATTAGCCTTAAAAAAATAGCTACTGTGGATCTACCATGGTACACTGATGGTATAAGGTGGCACTTTGATGATAATAATAATAATAATAATAATAATAATAATAATAATAATAATAATAATAATAATAATAATAATAATAATAATAATAATAATAGTTATTATTATTATTATTATTATTATTATTATTATTATTATTATTATTATTATTATTATTATTGTTGTTATTAAATTAAATTTTAATAATAATAATAATAATAATTATTATTATTATTATTATTATTATTATTATTATTATTATTATTATTATTATTATTATTATCATTGTTGTTGTTGTTATTATTTTTATTATTATTATTATTATTGTTGTTCTTGTTGTTATTATTATTATTATTATTATTATTATTATTATTATTATTATTATTATTATTATTATTATTATTATTATTATTATAGTTTTATTGTTTTATTATTGTAATTATTTTTATTTTATTTTACCAATAACAAAGAGCAAATCACAGTATAGCAATGTCCTAACTAACTAATTAACTAACTAGCTAACTAACTAACTAAACAAATAAATAAATAAATAAATAAATAAATAAATAAATAAATAAATAAATAAATAAATAAATAAATAAATAAATAAATAAATAAATAAATAAATAAATAATCAATTGTGATGATATGATTGTAATATTAGCATGATGGAAAAAAAGTATATGTTTATATACACACACAAGAAAAAAACATCATATGATATTAACATGTTATAAATCAAAATATAACTGCATGCTAATACAGATGGGTTGTCATGTATATACTTATATGTCTAAAATGATTGGTTTTAGCATTATTTTATTATTGTTATTATTATTATTATTATTATTATTATTATTATTATTATTATTATTATTATTATTTTATTTTTGTTTATTTATTTATTTATTTATTTATTTATTTATTTATTTATTTATTTATTTATTTATTTATTTATTTATTTTTTAGCAAGATATACATCCCAAACTCATTATCATGATAATTGCATTATCATTGTACACGTCTCATCAAATGTTCATGTGTTTGTTAACCAATCTGAGGTGTAAAATCAGTCCCATTGTTCATCCTGAACTAACTGGCATGCTGGTGGAGTAGATCTCTGGAGTGTTTTCTAATTGGAAAGACTCTGGGTTATTCTACTGAGATATGTTATCGAGTTCACCCTGGAGGCTGAAAATATGAGACGGTTAACAGGATTCCTAATGTGGACCGTCTGCCATGTGGATCCAACTGCGGGAATGAGCCAAAACTGATTTGAATTGTTAAAACTCCATTGTGCATTTGACATACATATATAGCCTATATTTGGACCACATATCCAAATTCATATCCTTATTCATAGGTGACATGTAAGTGCGTAATACTTGTGGGAGGCATGGAATCAGTTTGAGCCCAGATTTTTTGGAGGTGAAGATGTGTTCATTAAAAAGTCGTGGTTGAAGCAAATGGAATGAATGTACATCTTAATTGTATATTTTAATTTGTGGAGATTCTGCGTATCTTTTCTTGGGGGATATCAATAGAGTTTGCGGAATACGTGACTCATTTAGCTGGCTAATGAGAAAGCAGGTTTTTCTGACAACATTTTGCATTGTTCAGTCAAATAAAAGTTCAGACAAGACAATCTGGCATGAAGTAATTCAGATTTTTTGATTTTTAAACATTCTGACAATGCATTTCTAATACATTCAATCCATCTAAATTTATATAAAATAGTAAAGGAAACAAACACATAAATAAATAAATACTACTACTACTGTTGATGATGATAATAATAATAATAATAATAATAATAATAATTATTATTATGTCAATAATCACTTCATCTCCAGCTACTGTCCTAAATAAATACACAAACAAACAAACAAACAAACAAACAAACAAACAAATAAATAAATAAATAAATAAATAAATAAATAAATAAATAAATACAATTAAATAATGGCAATAATAATGGCAATAATAATAATAATAATAATAATAATAATAATAATAATAATAATAATAATAATAATAATAATAATAATAATAACAATTTTAATTGTTATGATTATCAGTGATCCAATGACTGTGGATAGCTAATGAACTACAAATCCACCGTCACTGACTGCACACACACACACACACACACACAAACACACACACACACACACACACACCTGTGGTTCGTCCACCTTGATGACTAGGACTATATATTTCAGTTTGTGTGCCTCTCGTTGTCTGTTGTATTTTCGTTATTCCCATGATAGCCGTGTGTTCCCTAGTTTGTTCTAGTTTTATTTTGTTCTAGTTTGTTTAATAAATACGTTTAATGTTGCATTTGGATCCTTACCTTGTCTTCCTCCTTCGCTCTACATGTAGGCTTGTAACAATAATACCAATAACAACGCCAGTAATCACTTTATCTCCAGCTACTATAGTAAAAAAGGCAATAAATAAATAAATAAATAAATAGATAAAATAAACTATGATATTATTAATAATGTCAATAATAATAATAATAATAATAATAATAATAATAATAATAATAATAATAATAATAATAATAACCACTTTATCTCCAGCTACTGTCCTAAATAAATGCATAAATATATAAACAAACCAATAAGCAAACAAAGTAAATAAACAAATAACCAAACACATAAACTTATAATAATAATAATAATAATAATAATAATAATAATAATAATAATAATAATAATAATAATAATAATAATAATAATAATAATAATAGCAATGCGCTCCATCCCCTCCCCAAATTCACTTCATACCCTGCTACTGTCCCATATTAATAAAGGCAAGTTATCGGCTAACTTGATGATGTCACTTTATGATGTTGATTGTCTTTTTTAAATTAATTTATTCATTTATTTATTTATTTATTTATTAGTTTATCTATTTACTTATTTTTTTTTACATTAATCAACAGTAACAAGGGTAAATAGGCCTGAGCTAGCCACACAAGCTAATTTTCATCTGTTGCCACTGACACATTTTAAAAAAGGAAATCTGAAATCAAAAACACATTATAAAACATAAAATCTGTAAAATTACTAACAAAATTTTTTTTTAAAAGTATAACAATTTCACATGATTTTAAACTTGATTCAGTTTTAGCTAATGCTTTAACTTATATTTAAATGTCGAGTGATTTGTTGAGTTAATGTGTCTTCATTATCAGCAATACCTGTACAGTTTTAAGTCTAGGTCTGAGTCTCTTTTAGTTGTCTAAATCTTGTATTACATGTAAAACAATAAATGTTGTTGAATTAGCTTGTAGTAGTCATTTTGGTTGTCCAAGTTAAGTGATTAAAAATGACTGGTTAAACAGGAGTAAACTGTGTTTAAGTTAAATTTACAAGCTAATCCGCATGTGATTTGATGTTGTTGGTGCAAAATTAGTTTGCGCTCAGATTCGATTTGACTTAAATTGGTTTAAAGAACATAATTCAAATGTGTGAAAATGTGTGCCATAACTATATGAAATCATATTATTTATTTGTTGAGCATTCTTTGTGGGAGCACACCAGTAATAAAATACAGATTAAAGCATCGATTAAATTTGCAATTACTCACTTTTCCCATCTTCATTTAGTTCCACTAGCTCTAAAATCTCTCATATCTTTGTCATGAAGCATAAAAAAAGAGAGAAAAAGAAAAATGAACTTGCCCAGCATGTTTTTATGATTATGTGGCTGCAATTTTATATTGACTTAATAAGATTTCTGAACTCATAAGTTGGAGCTTCCCAGGAGGACATGAAGGCAGAGTCAGTGTCTTTCTCAAGGGTACAGTAGTGAAAGCTCATGCATCAACCCTCGCTGTGTTGGAACCCGCAACCTTCACTGACTAACCTAGACTATTTAAATATATTGCCCTTGTATGCTTGCAATCTCAAATCAAATATGTCTGAACAAATTATTGAATGAATGAGATAGATAGATAGATGGATGGATGGATGGATGGATGGATGGATGGATGGATGGATGGATGGATGGATGGATGGATGGATGGATGGATGGATGGATGGATGGATGGATGGAGGGAGGGAGGGAGGGAGTTTGGGCAAATCATCCAGGAGGTCAGAAAAAACCCAGAACAACATCCAAACAACTGAAGGCCTTACTTGCCTCAGTTGAGGTGAGTGTTCATGACTCCACCATAAGAAAGAGACTGGGCAAAAAATGGTTTGCTTTGCATGTTGAGCAAAAAGAACATAAAGGCTTGTCTCAGTTTGCCAGAAAATATCTTGATGTTCCTCAAGACTTTTGGGAAAATACTCTGTGAACTGACAAGACACGAGTTGAACTTTTTGGAAGGTGTGTGTGTTCCATTATGTGTGGCATAAAAGTAAAACCGCATTTTAGAAAATGAACACAATACCCAGCAGGCATACAAATTTTAGATTAATATTTCTTATTAATAAGACATTATTATTAGATTAGATTTACGTCGTGATTTTAGGTGACCAAAATTTAATGTCTAGCCAGCATTTAAGGACAACGTTATTTTGACATCCAATAACTTCAAATGACGTTGATATTTGGTTGATTTTAGGTTGTGTTATAGGGAAAATTGACCAAAATCCAAGTTTGAAGTACCTATATTTATTTGTCAGGTATGACAACCAAAATCCAATGTCTAATAGATGTGATAGTGGTAATGTCCACACAACTTCAAACTGTAAGAGCTTTAGATGTTGATATTTGGTTAATTCTAGGTTTGACGTTGAACACTGACGTTGGCCTGATGTTGGGTTCTGATGTCAACCTGATTTTAATTTTCAAACAAAATGCAAAGTCCCCACGATATTGGGGTGCAACGTCATTCTAACGTCATCTTGATGTCCTGTGCTTGCCGGGTACCAACAGTAAAATGTGATGGTGCTAGTGTGATGGTCAGGGGCTATTTTGCTGCTTCAGAACCTGGAGGACATGGCATGAATTCTGCTGTGTACCATTCTGCTGTGTATGTTCACATCATAAGACGTTAATAATAGGTTAAACTTACGTCATGACGTCAGGTGACCAAAATTCAATGTCTAGCCTGCGTCTAAGGACAACGTTATTTTGACGTCCAATAACGACATCAAATTACGTTGATATTTGGTTGATTTTTAGGTTGTGTTGGAAAGTGACCAAGATCCAACGTCTAACAGATATCATAGTGGTAACGTTCCCCACACAACGTCAAAGTGTAACATGATTAGACGTTGATATTTTGTTGATTTTAGGTTGAACGTTGGACATTGACGTCGGCCTGACGTTGGGTTCTGACGTCAACCTGATTTTCAAAACAAAATCCAATGTCCCCACGACCTACAACGTCAATATGACATCATGTTGAGGTCATGTGCCTGCAGGGATGATCCAACAGCACATCAGTAAGTCCACTTCTGAATGAATGAAGAAAAACAAAATGAAGACTTTGGAATGGCCTAGTCAAAGTCCTGACCTAAATCCAATTGAGATGCTGTGACATGACCTTAAAAAGCCGCTTTATGCTCAAAAACCAGCCAATGTGGCTGAATTCCAACAATTCTGCAAAGTTGAAAAGCGCCAAAATTCCCCCACAGCCCTGTAATAGACTCATTGCAAGTTATTGAAAATGCTTGACAGCAGTTGTTGCTGCTAAGGGTGGCCCAACTTGTTAATAGGTTCAGGGGGCAAACATTTTTTCATGCTGGTCTATGTTGTTTTGTATTTTGTTTTTCCTTAATATTTAATAACTTCATTTCAAAACTGCATGATGTGTTTACTTGTGTTATCTTTGGCTAATATTTAAATTTGTTTGATGATCCGAAACAGTAAAGTGTGACAAACATAAAAAAAATAATAAATCAGTAAGGGGCAAACCCTTTTTCACATCACTGTATATACACACAATATGGTATGACAATGGAGACTAAAAGTTTCAACATCACACAATCCCTATCAGAATATCACAGCGATGACCCCTACTTCATGGTTATATGCTTACAAACTATTTTTTTACCTTTCTTTTTCCCTTCTCCCCCCAGAGAGCGAGGAGTTTGGTCCGGTGTTCATTCAGGAGCCTGACGATGCAATTTTTTCCTTGGATTCAGACGATAAGAAAATCATAATGAATTGTGAAGCCAGAGGAAACCCTGTTCCGACCTACAGGTACGGTTTACTAATTTCATTAACATGGAGAAGGCTTTATTAAATAGATAATAAATGACATTTAATTTCTCGGGAGCTTAACTGTGAATCCTTATTATCCAGTCTGAGTGGCATTTCTGCTTAGACTAATGCTAATGATGCAGATGCTGGACTTTCTTCTGTGGAATTCTAATCAGAAGTGATATAATGCTTTGGAATCATCATGTTACTCACCAAACTGTGCTGTCATGCTATTTGGCGTACGCCATAGTCTTATAGAAGTGCTAACCTTTGGGGGAAACTGGATCCATTTCTGCCTTGAGTATTTGCTGAATATCTGTAAGCAGACATAAATAAATGTGAGTGTTGGCGAGGCTGAATGATCCACTCAGTGATACTCAGCTCTCAGACACTGAAGTGGTTTTGAGTTCTGGGTTATAATTTAGATCAATATTTCTGTCTAAGATATAAAAACACATCAGGCTGCATGATAACAAGGACTTCAGCCGTTATAAAGTGTGGAGCATATGCATTATTATTATTATTATTATTATTATTATTATTATTATTATTATTATTATTATTATTATTATTATTATTATTATTATTCATTCATTCATTCATTCATTCATTCATTCAATCATTTTCTTTTTGGCTTAGTCACTTTATTATTCTGGGGTCGCCACAGCGAAATGAATCACCAACTTATCCAGCACGTTTTATGCATCGGATGCCCTTCCAGCTGCGACCCATCACTGGAAATTATTATTATTATTATTATTATTATTATTATTATTATTATTATTATTATTATTCATTTGTTTTCTTTCCGGCTTAGTCCCTTTATTAATCTGGGGTCACCACAGCGGAATTATTATTATTATTATTATTATTATTATTATTATTATTATTATTATTATTATTATTATTATTATTCATTCATTCATTCAATCATAGTCTTTTCGGCTTAGTCACTTTATTAATCTGGGGTCGCCAGAGCGAAATGAATCACCAACTTATCCAGCACATGTTTTACACAGCAGATGCCCTTAAAATGCAAGTAAACTCAAAATGATCACTTGTCTGTTTACGCGCGAATAGCACAATTTATCTGTGCGTGCCGCGTCTGGTCTGAACACAGCATCATGATGTTACAGTCTGACATTGAGTGGACGTTACCACCATGACGTCTATCAGACGTTGGATTTTGGTTGCCATACCTAATTAATAATTGTCAGTATTTGACATCTATATGACGTTGGGTTAAGATGTTGATTCGACGTTGGATTTTGGTCTCTTTTCAACACAATCAAAATCAACCAAATATCAACATCATTTGATGTCGATATTGGGCATCACATCCTTACACGCATGCTAGACATAGAGTTTTGGTCACTTGACGTCACAACTTAAATCTAACCTAATATTAATGTCTCATGACGTTGTGTGTCTGCTGGGATGATGTTGGATTGATGTTAGTGGCTTTAATTGTGAAGCTTCCAAAAGTCAAACTATTCCATACACCGACATGTCTTAAGAAGCAGATTAATATGTTTTTGTAAAAAAAAATTGTAACAAAAATACATTTTTCAATTATAAACTATTTCTGACGTTTTCAGCAGTGGCTTTAAATAACTTGACATATGTATGTATGACACTTGACATAAGACACACTTTTACCAAAGAAAACTACTTGGCCTTAGTTTACTGTATAATGTTATATGGTACAGTATAATACTCTTACAATGCACAAAAGTTCATGTGTCAACCGTCCTAGGTCGTGAATCATACATTGTATATGTCAGTCGTGCATAACATGCATTCGGTCACCAGCGGAGGTCAGTGATTTGAGTTTATATTATAGGTGGGCATAGATTATTATTATTTTTTAATCTAGATTAATCTCAAAATTAATCTACATTAATCTAGATTAAAATGGCTCATTTGAATTCTGCCGAAGGCATTCAGAATATGTATGCTACCCAAATAATAAATCTTTGAGAATGGGTCTCTCAAGCCAGGTGGGGCATTAGACCAGGAGCTCATCTACTGTTTCCAAAATGCATCACAAACTGCTTGAGAAACTGTTCTACTATAATAATTGGTGATGAAAATAAATGATGTTCAATAAGATGTTCTTGTGTTTACTAACTGGTTATTCAGTTAAACATGAATGTTGAACTGTAGGCCTACATAAGCTCCAAACAGCGATTTCATACTTGCTTTTGATGTACGTACATATAGAAAATGCTGCTTCTCAATGCCAAGTTCACAGAGATGTTTACATGAGCAACAATACTTTAATACGATTTTAATACGAATATTCTGATTTAAGAGTCTACCATGTAAACAGAGAATTTCGATTACCTTAATGCGACTAAAGTCATAACTGAACTAAACAGAAAGGGAATTAAGACATGTGGAGTATGCATATATTAGTGGCATTACTGAAGTAAACACTGCGATCAAACTATTACCGTCATGTAGGACTTTTCGCCATATTTTCCGACAAGATCCACACAGGCTGCTGTCAGTAAAGGACCACACACACACACTTTTTTTTCTTATCGTTTGGTGAGCGTTATTGCATTCTATAAAACTCTCACCAGTCCTTGCACCTTATTTGCGGCTAATACCCCAGTTTTTTCACGGGTGCATGAATGAAACGTTCATGAGTTAAAGTGAAACTGCCGAACTGCAGTTAAAGTCAGGCATCCTG
>NC_079452.1:13404457-13514457 GCF_903798145.1 Danio aesculapii | reverse complement strand
AGCATGCAGTGTGGAGCTAGAGGCGCAATTGCTTTCTGGAAAGCACATTGTTAGTTTTGCTTACAGTTTCCCCAGGAGCGATGGCCATAATAGCCTTATTGGCGTACCCAACGGGATTGTGTACTTCACTATTCACTGCCCATGGTGTTTTCTGTAGAAAAATGAACACTTAGTGTACATGTAATGTAACAGTCTTACGGGCAGTAAATGTATTACGGCTGCGGCTAGAAAGCCTGTTTTTCGCTTCCCAGACTGTAATATCTAAGAGGTGCTCACTCGTGTTCACTCGCCTACATGAAGACTAGATTCCGTCTTGTGTTCTCTGCTCTCTCTCCGTGAAAAAAAGAATAGTTCGAACAAGATCCTAAAGTCATCCGCTCTTTTCTTTGCATCTCCATATGAGCTGCCAGCCCTCATGAACACAATGTTCCTTTTTTTTTTGGTTTTGTTTTTTGTATATTTTTTCCTCTCGTCCTTGTCCGTCGCTTGGCTGTAACCTTGCTCTGCTCATTGTGGCCCATTCTGAAAGCCTGTCAGAGAGACAAAGGAAAGCTCCTGGCAGCAGACATTGGGATGCAGAGCTTTTCCCAGGCCTCCACATAACAAATGGCCACCATTCATCACCCCGTTGGACACCCAAGGATCTTTCACTCTTATTGGCAGGGGGCGATCTCATGAGCCTGACATGGTGCCGCGTCCATGCACAACGAGGTTACCGTTAAATGAATTAACCATTACTTCAACACCTTGTCAACATAAAACACTGTTTACAACCTATTTTACTTCCACATTCTAATGCTTTAGATAGTGAATCAGGACATTCAGGGAGGATAATGAGGGATGGAACATCATTTTTTACAATGACAATTGATTGGATGGTTTGAAGTTGGAACACGTTGGACAATAAGAAGGCTTTGCTTTATAACATAAAGTCCTAAACAAATGATTACATGCATAAACTGAATCCACTGATGATGTAGCACTAAGAAAATGTAACGATAATGTAAATAAGTCATTGTTGTTCTTGATAACCAAGCCAAGGCTCCTACTCTTTAACATTACCAAGTTGTTGAGACTTTTATTTCAGTATATTGCTGTTCTTTTAATTGAAACTGTATATTGAGTAGGGGTGGGACTTTCTGTTTTACAACTCATCCCTCATAGCAATTTACAGTAAGAGGGGCATGGTTAAGAGTATTGTATCTGAAGCCATCAAAATGAAGTCAACAGAGAATGACCACTATTCCAACCGTGGAAGCAACTGGTTAGACTCGATGGAAGATTACCAAAATAATTAAAAATAGTGGACTAACTTTCATGGATTAATTGTTTATATAAAGAACAACAATGTTCACTAACAAACTAAACATGGTAAATTGTCTTCACGCAACCTTTGATGTATGTCTTACTAATGTGAAGCAGTGTTTTGCAACCCAATTACTTATAGCCCATGATGTACTGGCAGTGAAACAATGAGTAGACTTCAGGATGATGGTATTTTCTCCAACCAGAATCATTTGTATTGTCAAATCTGGGGAATTTAAGCAGCATTGGTGACATACACTGGTAGAAATACATTAGAGAAACTGGTTATTCATGCACATGAATAAAACAAAAATTCAGTGACAATATGAACAAGCACTTTTTCTGTTCATGCTAAGCAAGCGAAGACTCCTATACTTGTTGAGTTTGCTTTTCATGTACACTACCAGACAAAAGTCTTGTCGCCTATCCAAGTTTTAGGAACAACAAATAATAACTTATAGTGGATCATTTAGTATAAGAAGTGGCTTATATGAAAGGCAAAGGCCTCTAGATTAAACTTATTTTACCAAAATAAAATCTGATCATGCCTTGATTTTAAATTATTTAATTAGGACAAAAAGGTCTGACATTATGACAGATAAAGTCATCTGGAATGGCAAAGAAAGCATTCTTGCAGGACTCCCAGAGTTCCTCAAGATTCTTTGGATTCATCTTCAATGCCTCTTCCTTCATCTTACCCCAGACATGCTCAATAATGTTCATGTCTGGTGACTGGGCTGGCCAATCCTTATGCATCTTGACCTTCTTTGCTTTCAGGAACTAAGATGTGGAGGCTAAAGTATAAGGAGCGCTAATCTGCTGAAGAATGTGCCCTCTCCTGTGGTTTGTAATGTAATGATCAGCACAAATGTCTTGATACCTCAGGCTGTTGATGTTGTCATCCACTCTGCAGATCTTGTGCGTGCCCCCATACTGAATGTAACCACAAACCATGATTTTTCCTTCACCAAACTTGACTGTAGACTGTAGTAACTTAGACCAGTAGGCCTTCTGCAGTATTTGTGATGCTTGGAATGTCAGGTAGTGTTTAGCACCTCTATTATTCCACCACCTCACCAGCAAGAAGCAGTGTTCACAACCATTTTATTTGTAACTTCTAGTTATTTTTCAATTGAGAATGTATTGAGTTGACAAAAGTGAGTTTGTTGAAAATCAGATACTGACGACATCAGTTATAACTTAAACAAAACTAAAGTTATAACTTGCAGATTTTGTATTGTGCGGTTACTCATGAGTTGTACTCATTAACCTTAAGAAAACACACTTTAAAAAAGTAAACTTTAATTCATCATTACCAAACTGATACTAAAATTATTTGTTTCCATGTATACAACTCAGTTATTTCAACACCAATGTGAAACACTGTCCTCAACCCATTTACTTCTACTTCCTGATGTATTGCAGAGTGAAACGGGGCATTCAGCAGGACATGATTTTCTCCAGCGAGAATTGATTGTGTTGTCAAAAGTGGAAATTCAATGAAAAATATGAATGCCTGGAGGCATAAGAAAGCTTGGTGGCATCCCCTGGAAAGGCTAAACAAATTATTACACACATATATCGAAATTTCTGATGAATCATGCACATTTACTATAGAAATTCACCAAAATTTTTTGCAAAAGTTGATAACTAATTTTAAGTGGGGAGCAATTATAGAGAGCATTGTTAAAGCAAACTATCCCAAGAATCATTGTTACAAGCACAATTCAATGAGGCATGTCGTGATTTTGCCAAGTACAATGCAGTCCTGGATTAACATCAGTGTTGAGAAGCACCTTGAGTGCTTCAGTGTTGAGAAGCACCTAACATCAGGAGAAGCACCTTAGCATCGAGAGCAACACCGAGTAAGTACATTTAGACCTGTTTTCAGTTGCTGTGTTTGGTTAGAGAACACTTAGACTTGTTTCAGCTGGTTGTGTATTGGTTGTTGGACATTTAAAATTGTTTTCAGCTATCTGTGTTTAGTGTTTGGTTAGAGAACAGTTAGACTTGTTTCAGCTGGTTGTGTATTGGTTGTTGGACATTTAAAATTGTTTTTCAGCTATCTGTGTTTAGTACTAGCAAGTTTTAGCCACTGTTTCCTTTTGTTTACTGTAAGAGCTCGCGTGCCGAGCCGGAGGTTTTTCGCGCGCCCCCGCGGCTGCAGTTTCAGGTGTTTTACTCTCGAGGCGTGTCCACCTGAGCTCAATCAGCAAAGCGCTCGGGGGTGTATATAAGCGACTAGTCTCACCGCGGCAGCGGTCGCGGCAGCCTCGTGTGAAGCCCGCCTCGTGTGAAGCCCGCCTCGTGTGAAGCCCGCCTCGTGTGAAGCCCGACGAGGGTAAAGACCATCGACTCTACCTGTGCGACTCCACCGAGCAAAGACACCGACAAAGCACTTGAGTACTTCTTACTTTATTTATTTATTTATTTATTTATTTATTTATTTTTTTATTTTTTTTTTTTTCCTCTGCACTCATTATTGTTTTCCTTGCACTTTATTATGTGTTTACTAATTCCTGTTGTTACTAATACTCGCAGAGCACGGGAGGTACGCTGCAGGCGCAACCCTCACAACCTTCGATCAATTCATGTATCCTCTATTTCACAACTCTCTCTCTCTGTGGGCCTCTGGAATTGTCAATCTGCTGTTAACAAAGCAGATTTTATTACCTCCATAGCCACTCATTCTGACTTTAGTCTCATGGCTCTAACTGAAACCTGGCTGAGACCGGAGGACACTGCTACACATGCAGCTCTTTCTACTAATTTCTCTCTTTCCCACACCCCTCGTCAGACAGGGAGAGGGGGTGGGACTGGACTACTGATTTCCAAAGAATGGAAATTCACTCAGAGACTGTCCCTGCCAAAAATCAGCTCTTTTGAATTCCATGCAGTCACCATTATCCACCCCTTTCGCATAAATGTGGTTGTCATCTACCGCCCACCGGGTACATTAGGTCACTTCCTGGATGAACTGGATGTTCTTCTCTCATCTTTTTCTGATTATGACACTCCCTTGTTGGTGCTAGGTGACTTCAACATCCACATAGAAAGACCTCAAGCTGCTGACTTCCAGACTCTGCTTGCATCTTTCGACCTCAAAAGAGCACCTACTTCTGCTACTCACAAATCAGGTAATCAACTAGACCTTATTTACACTCGACATTGCCTCGCTGACCAAACACTAGTAACTCCACTACAAACATCGGATCATTTCCTTCTCTCTCTCAACATCCACATTACTCCTGAGCCACCACACACTCCTACTCTAGTTGCCTTTCGCAGAAACCTACGCTCTCTCTCACCCAATAGACTATCCACCATTGTTTCTAACTCTCTTCCTCCATCTTGAAAACTCTCTGCACTTGATACAAACAGTGCAACTGATACACTCTGCTCCACGCTAACATCATGTCTAGACAGACTATGCCCTCTGACATCCAGACCAACCCGAGCCAGTCCTCCTGCACCCTGGCTCTCTGATGTTCTCCGTGAGCATCGCTCAAAACTTCGGGCTGCTGAGAGAAGCTGGCGAAAAACTAAAAATCCTGAACAACTCATAAGATACCAAACTCTTCTGTCTTCTTTCTCGACTGAGGTTACTTCTGCAAAGCAGACATACTTCCGTCAGAAAGTCAACAGTGCCACCAATCCTCGCTTGCTTTTTAAAACATTTTCCTCCCTCCTTCACCCAGAGGGGAATAATAGTTGCATAACAATCATGCAGGAGACAAAAACCATATCCCTTAATTCTGATTGACTGATTGGAATGTTGTTCCAGGATCAACATAGATGTTAATGCAGGAGCACTTCCGACTTGGTGAAATCAGCATGGCAATTCAATTAGTTTGTGTATGTTACAATGAACATTTACACAGCTGTCAGGTGGGAACTACAACTTTCAACATGTATTTTGTGTTTTTTTCTTCTTCTTCTTTTCTTAGACTGAAATACAACCTTGATGTTGTGCTTTGAATAAAATAAACATTATGTATCTTAAAATACTATGATCAAAACATAGATTGAGGAGATTGTGTTCCTCAGCCAACTTGTACGTTTGCAGTGGTTCTCAATTCCAGTCCTCGGAACTCCCCTTCCTGGACATTTTGTATGATGACAAACAAGGATCAGTTCATAGATCTCTCTGGTAATGAGCTGATGATCTAAATCAGGTGTTTAATCAGGTGATCAATCAGGTAATTTTGGTTCCCCTAAGATGTTTTGACATGCCCTGACATTTGTGGTTATTTCAGCTACTTATTATATAGTATTGGCCAATGTATTTTTTTTTATTTAGCACAAACTGTGCTACAATAATATGTGAGAAATATTAATGTACACGCTTGCGTTTATTAGAAAAAAATATATATATCTTTTGGAGAAAAAATGTAGCTGAAATAAGGTCCAAACAAAAACACACTGAATGGGCCTGAACAAGAGTTTTTGCTTGTAGCCTAGAATATTTACTTCACAATTATGTGTAAATTATTCTGTTCACTCATTAAAAGATAATATTACAATGATTTACATTTTGTAAAATCCATTTTGGGTCACCATACTGTTTGACAATGGCCATGAATAAGTCACACCTGGAGAGACACAAGACACTCCCCCACTGGCTAATGTTCACCCATTAAGGACATTGTAAACCAATGCCCAACAGCAAAAGCTTGCCCAAACTTGCCCATTACTTCTTGTATTATGGCCATGTAAACACTATGGGTAAAAAGTGTATGTCCACTTATACAGCATGCACAAAATATATTTGAAATGCTATTAAACGTGTTTGGAAAGACTCTCAGACACTGAAGTAGCGTAATGACCAAAGCTTTAAACAAAAGAATAAATAATATTTTAAACATTAAAACAATTACTTTAAATCAAGATAATATTTTAAGATCTTTTAAATATATATTGCCCAAATAATTGCAGCCTTAGTTAACTCTTTCCAAACTTTCCAAAATAAATAAAAAATAAAACAAATAGCACATGTAACATGCGCCATGTTTTGAATAAAGCAGCATCAGATCACGGTGGTCCCGTGAAGTTAAATGGGTCATAATTCTAACTTATTCCTCCTATTAAAATGAAACCACCTTTCTAGAGAAACTAGACATGTTGGTTTCATACTGATTACTTTATCAAACAATATTTGTTTTCAACATGCACTCACTGCATTTAAAAGTAGACACTTCAAGCTCTCTATAGATATATGTCTCATGACGCATTTTTAAAATCGGAGAGTCAAAAGAAAGAATGGGTACACTGTTCATTTTCCATATCTTGCAAAAGCACACAATTTTGTTGTTATTATGAGTGTACACAAAAAAGTAGACACCTAGCAGATTCGATTGATGTATTGCTTTTATCTGTACAATCAAAACTGAAAATGTAATTTAAGTTCTTTTCAACGTTATCAGTAGAAGACGCCTCAAAATGTGTATACTGTACGCATTAGTCGACCCCAGAGGGTTAAAGTGAGGAACACATACAAAATGTGCAGGGCATCATGTCCCGACGACTTGATTTGGGAACCACAGGAAAATGAGTATTTTTTATTCAGTTTAAGGTTTGACCACTGTGTTATCAGAGATTCTATACCAGGAGTGCCAAAACTCACTCCTGAAGGGCCAGTGTCCTGCAGAGTGTCGCTCCAACCCCAATTAGACACTGAACCATCTAATCAAGCTCCCATGTATACTAGGAACTTCCTGGCAGGTTTGAATTGAAGCAAGGTGGAGCTAAAGTCTGCAGGACAACGTCTATTAGGGACTGAGTTTGGGTACCCCTGTTCTATACTCCTTCAGAAGTCCTAAAATAGTGTCCTCAAATAATAACTATGCAAACATAAAAAGCAGGACAAAAAAAGTGGATGGCAGAAAATCATGGTGTCATTAATAAGGGAAATCTCATCAACGTAGGGAAGAGTTAAGCAGCAAGTTACATCAATGCCTGAGAAACCCTCCCCTGATGGATTCACTGTGAATCTTTAGATATTCACGAATCTTGCTGGTCATTGAAGAACAGAGCAATCAGACGTGCTCTTAAAAGCTGCGCGAGCTGATTTCTGCTGGCAGCGACTGCTGTGCAATTTCAGAATGATTAAAGGCAATGATTCCCTGTGTGGAGTGCATCGGCTGAGGTCTCGGTTCATGAAACGCAAACAGCTCTTCTGGCCAGTCAGCGGTAGGGGAACATTTAGCTCGGATCTCTTTGTTTGCTGTCTTTGATTGAGGAAGCCGGGCATGAGTTTCTCAGAGATGGTCAACTCGGCCTGTTTTGGAGAAGGGCCTAGTCTTTGAGCCCGGCCATGGATGTC
This sequence comes from Danio aesculapii, assembly GCF_903798145.1. NCBI lineage: Eukaryota > Metazoa > Chordata > Actinopteri > Cypriniformes > Danionidae > Danio > Danio aesculapii. Next base: position 13,506,830 of record NC_079452.1, on the reverse strand, counting down.
ACAGCCCTCCCTTGCTAGGAGACCTCTCACAACACTTGCCAGGGAAACCGGTTGGTGTGCACAGAGTATCCGCAGCTCCCCTGGAGATTCAGAAATGTATTTTTATATAAAAAGGCAGAGAGAAAGAAAACCACTAGTCTGTATTCCTTTCACAGTTTGTGTTGTGCCCCCAAAGCATTCCCTGTTGGGCTCTTTTTTTCTGTCTCTTTGTTTTGAGAAGCAGAACTCCGTGGTTCAAGCTAGTTACCAGGCCATGCTTTGAAGACTGCAGGCAGAGGGAGTGTCTCTGATCTCGCTCCCTTCTGAGATCCAGCCCTTTCTCAGCAGACCCCTCCAAAGTGGGTGGATGTGACTTAGGTAACCTATCATGGCTTGAAAGAACACGCCTGTGGATATGTATATAGATGGGCCGATTCTGTTCAGAACTCCACTCTGTTTGACCACAGAAAAACAGGGTTATCAGGAACTGGATCTCTCTGAACTAGAAAGTCTCTAAATGTGTGGGAAAAGAGGCCTGTGCTTCCTATTTAAAGGTCCTGATGCATTGAGGGTACATGTAAGGATCGTTCTGAACTTACAGTAAAACTGCGACACAATGAAGCTTTCATATTTGAAGTGCTAACTTTGGAGCTTTATATCTTGCTTCGCATTTCAGACTGCTCTTAAAGTGGTAATTCACCCAGAAATGAAAATGTCCTCATTGTTTACTCACCCTCAAGTGGTTCCAACTCTTTATGAGTTTCTTTCTCCTGACTCCAAACAAGATATTTCGAAGAAAGCTGAAAACCGGTAATAGCAGGGGTGTCAAACTCAGTTCCTGGAGGGCCCCTGCTCTGCACAGTTGAGTTCCAACTCTAATTAAACACTCCTGATCATACTAATTGAGTCCTTTTGGCTTGTTTGAAACATACAGGCAAATATGTTAAAATTAAATTGTGTAGGGCTGCGGCGCTTCAGTAACTGAGTTTGACACCCCTTGGTAACAGTTTAAAGTTACAGGTTTTCATCTTCCTTCAGAATATCTTCTTCTGTGTTCAACAAATGAAAGAAAGGCAAATATCAGGCAAGTGTAGCATGACTAAATGATGACAGCATTTTAATTTTTGGCTGAACTATCACTTTAAGTCTTTGTGAAATCAAAATTTGTCATGTTTATTTTGATAGTTCACTTTGTTATTCTTTAGGTGAATAGTTAATTCATGCAATTTAATCCACACACACACACACACACACACACGCACACACACACACACACACACACACACACACAAATGTTTGTTTTGGTAGTTTTTAATGAAAGTTTGACCATTTGCCTCTGTGTATTTGGAGTGGCAGTCAACCCTAATGCAAATGAATACCCTTTAAGACAGGGGTGCTCAACCCTTTTCCTGGAGATCTTATCAAACACACCTGTATGTAATTATCAAGTGCTGTTCAGGTCCTAATTAATTGGTTCAGGTGTGTTTGATCAGGGTTGGAGCTGAACTCTGTAGGAAGGTAGATCTCCAGGAACAGGGTTGAGCACACCTGCTTTAAGAGAATGATGCATAAAAGAGGACCCCACATTCTGCTCCATATTTAGTTTCAATTGGAAATACATCAACATACTAAAATAACCAACATAGGCTCATATTGAAAATGTAGCCCTATATACATTTCTGGAGATCGTAAATTATGTAGCCAGAACTATGTATGGCCGCATTTTAGTTTTAAAATGAACGCTACGGGGCGGTTTGATGCCGTTCCTTTTCGCGCTTACCAGTTGACTGCTTACCGCTTACCTCCACATGGACTGCTTTCCTGCATTTACCAGTTTGTCCAGTTAGCTTACCATGTATGTTGGTGGACTTAAGATGCAGAGGGTAGTTGACCACGACAACAAGGTTCGAGTCCAGTGAAGAACGGTTCCAAAAAAGCAGGTAATACAAAAACAGAATCCAAAAATATAAAATAAACAAGTAAATAACAGGGTGAGAATGTGGTAAAATCTGAAAACATGATAAAAAATTAGACGAGGGCTTTTGAAAATAGTTGGTTTGGTTTAGGGAAGTGGGTGGGCGGGTCAGCTGATGCAATTGGTTGGGTTTAGGGAAGGAGGCGGGTGGATCAATCGATCGGTCAGTTAGTCAGTCAAACAGTCAGTTGATAGTGGTCTTTGGTGAGTTTATGCGATAACAGTAGGGATGAATGGCACTTGTAAGATAAGATACTTGTAAGATTCTTGAAAACAAAAACTGCAAAAAATCATATCTTCTGGGATATATCTGGTGGTCTCCGCAAATGTATATAGAGGTACGTTTTCAGAATGAGCCTGGGTTGAAAATAAAAGTCTCAGCAACTTCCAGTTCACACAGCCTTTAACTTACTCAGTGTTAACAGTTTATCATGATGGGGTTTCACAAGGTTTTCATGTTTTCATGCTGTACAATCTTTAACCCAAAGTTCATCAACTTAACTACATATTTGCGGTGTCAGTGTCATAGATAGGCTAAACACAGATGACCTGTTTGCAGAAATACTGTTATTAATGTGTATAACATCCTTGTTATTCAACAGCTATATTTTTTACCACCCTGATGAACTTTTGAGACTGTGGTATGAATAAGGTGTTATCTTCTTTAGTCCGCTTGACACATATTCTGTTACTATTTGAATGAGGGGAGAATATATATTTACACTCACCGGCCACTTTATTAGGTACACCTGTCCAACTGCTCATTACCACAAATTTCTTATCAGGCAATCACATGGCAGCTACTCAATGCAGTTACGCATGTAGACATGGTCAAGACAATCTGCTGCAGTTGAAACCCAGCATCAGAATGGGGAAGAAAGGTGATTTAAGTGACTTTGAACATGGCATGTTTGTTGGTGCCAGACGGGCTGGTCTGAGTATTTCATAAACTGCTGATCTACTCTGATTTTCACGCACAACCATATCTGGGGTTTACAGAAAATGGTCAGATAAAGAGAAAATATCCAGTGAGTGTTAGTTCTGTGGGTGCAAATGCCCTGATGATGTCAGAGAACAATTGCCTGATTTAAGCTGATAGAAAGGCAACCGTAACTCAAATAACCACTTGTTACAACCGAGGTATTCAGAAGAGCATCTCTGAACGCACAACACATCGAACCATGTCATAAAGCACAAATCATCTCAGGCTGGTTTCTTGAACATGACAATGAGTTCACTGTACTCTAATGGCCCCTACCAGGCTCAATCTAATAGAGGACATGTGGGATGTGGTGAAACGGGAGATTCACATCATGGATGTGCAGCCGACAAATCTGCAGCAACTGCGTGATGCTATCATGTCAGTATGGACCAAAATCTCTGAGGAATGTTTCCAGTACCTTGTTGAATCTATGCCATGAAGGATTAAGGCAGTTTTGAAGGCAAAAGGGGGTCCAACCCATTACTAGTAAGGCGTACCTAATAAAGTGGCCAGTGAGTGTATATACAGTATAGCGAACAATTCACCTGGCATTTCATAGCACAAGAATGGGAGGCACATGTCGATTGCTGAGCATCACAGCTTTCATTTGATTGACAAAAATAGATACTTTTTTCAAGTAAATCAGGTACATTTGCAATCTCCCATGAATATAATGACAGCAGAAAACATTCATCTGGCTTCATTAACTCGACCTACCAATAGAGATGAACTCAGCTTTTCCAGTAAACCTAATCAGGCACTTAACCTAAAAATACCGCCAGTCCCATTATTTAGATTATGTGTTAAACTCTGTGTGGAAGAATTGTATGTTTAAACATGTTTGTTGGAACATCACTAATAGTAACAATTGAAAAACTGGTTAAATGAAAAATGCATGTTCAAAACAATAGACATGAGTTGTTGTTGTTGTTGTTACCCCTTGTAATTTATTTAAAAAGAATTGGACATTGTGTTGTGTGCAGAAACTACATGAGTTGCTTCCTGTTTAGAGATTTGATGAATCACATCCGCAGTTGTACTGCCCAGGATTAGCATATCTATGGAAGTTTGTGGTAGTTAACTTGATGGTCCATTTGAGTATTAGTAGACTGTCTGCTTGATATCTGTTGATACCGCTCCTTCAACAGACATTTAACTGACTATAAAAAACTTTGCAAGTACATGTCAACTTACACTAACCTTAACCCCAACCATAACCTCAACCTAACAGTATACTTATAATATTATGTGAGTTAGTTGGCATGCAGATGCAATGTAACTTCAATTCAACAAACGAACCATCAAAATAAAGTGTGACCAACTTTGTTATATTTGCATACTGCTCTGCTCATTTTTACTTTATATTTATGTTGCTATGTAAATAACAGCGCACAAAAATTCCAATTTAGGATGTACCCCGGTTTTAAAGTCACAGTTTGGTTCTAAATAAAAAGTGTCTCAGTCTTTAAATTAATATTTGTTCCAGGTCATAACATGTTTTATGATATATTTATGTAAACATATGCATTAAATTATATAAAGAACAAAAATTCTCAGTAGTATACACTACCTAAATAAAAAGTCTTGTCGCGTATTAAAGTTTTAGGAAGAACAAATAATAACTTGAATTCTAGTTGATCATTTGCTATCAGAAGTGGCTCATATGAAAGGTAAAGGCCTCTAGATTATGCCTTTTTTTACCAAAATAAGACATGATCATGTCTTGATTTTTAATTATTTAATTAGGACAGTAAAGTCTGACTTTGCTTACACAAAAGTCTTGTCACTTAACAGAAATAATGTACAGTATAGAATATAAAGTCATGGTGCAGTGGAAAAATAATTCATATTGTGTATGACTCCCATGAGCTTGGACAGCTGCATCCATACATCTCTGCAATGACTTTAAATAACCTATCAATAGGTTTAAATAACCTATCAAGATTATTTGGATTAATCTCCAATGCCTACTCCTTTATCATACCCCAGACATGCTCAGTACTGTTCATGTCTGGTGACTGGGCTGGCCAATCCTGAAGCACCTTGACCTTCTTTGCTATCAGGAACTGAAGCTGAAGTATGAGGAGTGTTATCCTGCAGTACACTTTGTCCTCTCCTGTGGTTTGTAATGTAATGGGCAGCACAGATGTCTTGATACCTCAGGCTGTTGATGTTGCATTAACTCTACTCGCATGCCCCCATACTGAATGTATCTACAAACCATGATTTTTCCTTCACCAAACTTGACTGATATCTATGAGAATCTTGGGTCCATGCGGGTTCTATTAGGACTTCTGCAGTATCTGTGATGATTCAGTACAACAGATGATAAATCAGAAAAACCTACCTTCTGCCACTTTTCCAAATGATCAACTAGTAGTCAAGTTATTATTTGTTGCTCTTACAACTGGGATTGACGACCAGACTTTTGTCAGGTAGTGTATTAAGAATATAGTGGAATGTTCTTTAGAGTTAATTGGTAAAATAACAAGCTGTCGACACTGAAAGAAATCTCAGAGGTAAATGTATTGCTAAGTGATAAACTGTTTGTAAGCCTTTTTATTCATGTCTTTCAGCATTTGAACACTGATTGAGTGAATACATTTACATTTGTGAGTTGTTTATAGTTTGTAATGATCATGTTCACTCGGCTCGCAATCTGCTGCAGAGACATTTATCCATCAGTCTGTCTTGGTGGATCGAATGAAAGAGTAAATGTTACATTAGCAAGTCGCACACAGTCCTGTCAAAATAAAATGTACAAATTAATCTAGATAAGCCATTCATTTCCCACAAGATTACATTGGAAATGTAACATCAAATACTGTAAAAACAACATTTATTGTTTGAAATTTCCTGATGAGATAGACATAATTTGAAAAATGAGATTAGTTTTCAATCAAAAGAAACAAAATACCAAGATTCTTGTGATAATTCGGCTGAAGTTGCACTGTATATGTTCTATTTGAGTTTAGATTGTCTGAAAGATTGATCATGGGATTTAAGAAACATGGCCATGAATGAGGTTGGTGTTGTGATCTTGTTTCCCTTTTCTTAGTGGACAGAAAGGTTTTTTCCGCGTGAAGCTATTTTAATGTTTGAAATGCAGACAGTAATGTTTGAAATGCAGTTTCTGTATACAAAGTTCACACATACAATGTCACATGGTTATCTCAATTTATTTTTTATTTTTTGGACTTATACGGTTGTTCGTCACACGCAGTCAGTTGATGTTTAACTGGTCATTCCAATTATGAAATGTAATCCTAATCTTGGTGAACAGTTTTAGAGAATTTGATGTTACCCCATTCAAAGCAAAATGCCTAAGCATACTGCCTGAGAGGTGTTTCATAGATGGCCGCCAAGTGAAATCACTTGCCTTTAAGGCACTTTGCTAGAATCAACAATTTTACAATAATTACAACAGATCATGGCAACAACACCACATCTATTTGACTGGTACACATGCATATTGAACCAAATACCCCATATCGGGAGTTTTTACTACAAATATGTATATAATTAGACTTCTAATAGCTTGTGCAAGCCAAATTGGATGGCAGTCCAATCAATCCAAATGCACGAAGTTTAATTACCCCTTAAAAAGGTCATTTATTGTCTTAGACTGACACACAATTATCGAAACGTGAGCATCGGTTCTTGCAGATTCTTATCTTATCTCTCATCCTCTTTTATAGATGACAACAGATGAATATCGATTTACCTTACAAAGGTCTCATTTTACCATGCAAGATGAGGGGTCAGGAAAATACGAGACGCAATGGAAGAAACCAACCCAGTCAACAGATTTTTATCTTCCCAATCTGAACTTTAATCTAAGGCTTTCATTATCTTTTTTTTATGACACTCATCACAAAAATCCAATGTGCCGTTTTTGGCATTACAGTAAACGATGACAATTTCAGCTCTCACAATTTACCGCCCAGTTTCATTACCGAGAAAAGGAATAAAATGTTAAAATCTAGTTACACGTTGTCCCACACTCATGTTTCATGACCCCGGCTGTCGACAGATGTGTCATTTATCACATCTTTCCCTTTGATCATGTAGGAACTACAAAAGAAAATCTATTTTCCCATTTAGACTACAGCGGCGAGCATTGATTAGGTATAATTCATACGTCTAGAGTGAATTGACGAGGGCCAGGATATATCTCGCTGATATGGAGAACAGTGACAGTGCCTGATAAATCAATAATCTGCGCTGTTACAATGGGATTCCCATCCTCTCCATCCTGGCTTTCTCTGGTGACAGTTTGTTGGAGGAGATCACCTTTCTGAGGCCATACATTACTCCGCTCATCCCAATCCATCTTTTTCTGGCGAGGAGAAACCAACAGACGTTTGCTGAATTCCAACAGCCCCATCTGCCAGACATAAATAAGATATAAACTATTGAATTGCTCTTTCTTAAACTTTATTTCTTCCTCTCTCCAGTCCCCGAGAGCAGTCTTGTCTTTTCGCTTTTTCATTGAGAATGGAAACTTTGATCTGATTCGCTTTCATTGCACGCAGGCCTCTGTGGGTTTGAGCGTTAAACACAGGTGTGCGCCTGTTGATGGTTCTTTGTGCTTTTGCTGCAGTCAAGCAATGCAAGTAATCCCTCATGGTCATGAACGGACTGGATTATAGGGTCAGGAGATATTCAGTTTAGTTCAGTTTAAAAACTGAGGTGGAAAATCATGCAAATTCATTTTTTTTCTTTACCAGTTCATTTTTTTTGTGATATACGTCATTCATTCATTCATTCATTCATTCATTCATTCATTCATTCATTCATTCATTCATTCTTTCTTTCATTCATTCGATGTGTTAAAGAAATAATAGTAATAATAATATTTACTTTAGGGCCGCATGGTGGCTCAGTCGTTAGCACTGTTTCCTCACACCAAGAATGTCGCTTGATTAAGTCCCGGTTGGGCCAGTTGGCATTTCTGAGTGGAGTTTGCATGTTCTCCCCGAGTTCGTGTGGGTTTCCTCCAGGTGCTCGAGTTCACACACAGTCCAAAGATATGCATTTAGGTGAATTGAATAAACTAAATTGTGCGTAGTGTGTGTAAATGAGTGTGTATGGGTGTTTTCCAATACTAGGTTGTGACTGGAAGGGCATCCGCTGCATTAAACATGCTGGAATAGTTGGCAGTTCATTCCACTGTGGCGACCTCTAAAATAGAGACTAAGCCAAAGGAAAATGAGTGAATGAATATTTACTTCTATTTCCAATAACTTTTTCATTGATCGATCAATCTTTCTACTATTACCATATGGATACACTTTAAAAAAGCTGAATTATTTAAACCCAATTATCAGTGTAATAGTGACTAACGCAACTGCTGGGTTATTATTTTTTTTATTATTAAATAGGTCCAAATTTATTATAATGTTTGGGTTAATCCATATTTTACCCAATTTGGGTTTAAGTAACCCAGCATTTTTAGAATGTATTATTAAATATTGTATTTTGAATGTCTTTTTTATTTTAAAGAGTAATTTATTCAACAATACTAATTTGATGAATTTGGTTTTGTATTGAACTAATTTAGTAGGCATTTTAAGTATCATTAAGCAAATAAACTTTAGTTTGAAACTAAATGAAAATGATCTGTTTGTTCATTCATTCATTTAGTGTTTGTTTGGTTTAATTTACTAAATAATTGACTCTGGTATAGTTTGTAGTTTATTTACACCTAAGATGACTTAAGTTATATGTTTATATTTTAGCCTTACTTTATATTCTAGCTTCTATACTCTATTTGTCACAGTCACCAGCGATCTAATCCTTACAGTTGTTGGTTTACTCACAGATCGCTGGAGAACTACAAATCTGCCAGCAAAAGAACTACAATATCCAGTCATGCACCACACACACACACACACACACACACACACACACACACACGCACGCAAGCACGCACGCACGCAAGCACACACACACACGCACACACACACACACACACACACACACACACACACACACACACACACACAACCGGTTCCTGATCCTGACTGATTAGTCTCACGCAGCTGATGCTGCTCAAAGACTGATTACAAGGACTATAAAAACAGCACAAACACACACATTGTTGCTGAGTCTTGTTAAACTGTATGGTAAACATTACGACACATTTGCCTTGCCTTGCCCTCTGTGGTTTTTAACCTTGTTTTGTTTTGTTGGTTTATTCCTGTATGCTCCCTGCCTTTTGACCATTGCCTGTTTACTGACCATGACTCTGGATTGCCCGTATACTCCTGTGTTGACTGTTGCTTGCCTGACCATCCTGCTTATAAACCTGCGTTTGGATCTTCATCCCCTGTTGTCAGCATCACTTTCACATTACAATATTCTATATATTACTATATTCTTTTATTGTTCTCTTTAGAATACTAATCAAAACTGAAGAATTTGCTGCTATTTGCAGTTTAATACTATACATAATAACACACATTATGATAGTATTGTTAAAAAAACATACTGTGATATGCTTTTTTTTAACAATACTATCATAATGTGTGCTATTTAATAACTAGATCCACATGTGTACTACAATCAAATATTTTATTAAGCTTTGTTTCATATATATATATATATATATATATATATATATATATATATATATATATATATATATATATATATATATATATATATATATATATATATATATATATATGTATATATATATATATATGTATATATATATATATATATATATATATATATATATATATATATATATATGTATATATATGTATATATGTATATATATATATATATATATATATATATATATATATATATATATATATATATATATATATATATATATATATAGTTCTGTTTTTTAAACTGGTAATGTGATGCCATCTGAAATACAATTATAATGTGGTTGTAATTAGAATTTAACCACAATAAGTGTGGGGTCCATTGATGAAACAATAAGGGCCCATTGATGAAATTACACTTTTATAAGCTGTTTGGACATAACTGTGTGTAGATATAGTGTGTCCACAGTCATAATGTGGTGATATAGAGACAATAAGTCTCTTTTTTTAAATTTTATGACATTAAAATAGGGTCCAAATACCTCCCATATGGAGGCCCACCACAACATGACATGCAGTTTTTCCTGCCCATCGAATTGATTGGCACCCTCATATTAACATGTCTCAGTAGCAACACCTACAGTTGAAGTCAGAATTATTAGAATTATTAGAATTATTTTATCTTTGCCATGATGACAGTGAATAATATTTTACTAGATATTTTTCAAGACACTTATATACAGCTTAAAGTGACATTTAAAGGCATAAAGAGGTTAATTGGGTTAGGGTAATTAGGCAAGTTATTGTATATTGATGTTTGTTCTGTAGACTATCGAAAAACAAAATTAGCTTAGGGGCCAAAATATTTAACCTTAAAATGGTGCATAAAAAAATAGAAACTGCTTTTATTCTAGCCAAAATAAAACAAATAAGACTTTCTCCAGAAGAAAAACTATTATCAGACATACTGTGAAAATTTGCTCTGTTAAACATCATTTGGGAAATATTTTATAAAGAAAAAAAATTCAAAGGTGGCTAATAATTCTGACTTCAACTGTATAATCATATCACCAAGACAAGACTTGCACAAAGTAGCTGAGATTATAATATCTCATCTGTCTGTGATCAGCAGCACCTCAATAATGAGTTTTACAAGTCTAAAACCTTTTAAAACAGTGCATGTTTGTAATAAAGAAATGTATACATAGTATAGATGGATAGATATTTTTTGCAAACAAACTAGAAACACATTGTGAATGGGTATCTTCTTTTTAACACACGATGTTAAAGCAAAAAATAAAAAATAAAAATCCCCAGTGTAATTGTAGCCTCAAACACACGCAGTGCATGAAATGTGACAGATTAACTGCTTCTCGGAAGTGGGAAGTGTTAAGCATTATAACTGAAGGTTGGAAAGTGTATCTTCTGTAGGACGACTGTGTTCACGCAGGAGTGTCTGACTGCGCAAATGAACAGAGTAAGAAGTGCTTTGGGCAATCAGAAGAATGACTGACTGTGAGTTAATATCCAGAAATGCAGTGTGACCATGAAGTGAAACCAGACTGAATGGATGAAAAGTATGCTGTGTTTCCTTGTGATGCTTGGAGTGATGTTGAATTTCTGTGACCATGCATGTCTGTGCATGTCTGTTGATGTCAATTTCCATGGTGAATAAAAATTCATGAGAAAGCATCACAATATTTTCAAAGCCAGCATATATGTGTTAGCTGCCTTATTTATTTATTTATTTATTTATTTATTTATTTATTTATTTATTTATTTATTTATTTATTTATTTATTTATTTATTTATTTATTTATTTATTCATATGCACTTGTTTATGTGCATTTGATTGTTTATGTGTTTGTAATTAATAATTTTTTTATGTGCATTCGATTATGTTTATGTTTTTATTTATTTATTTATTTATTTATTTATTTATTTATTTATTTATTTATTTATTTATTTATTTATTTATTTATTTTTATGTTTTTATTTATGTGTTTTTATTTATCTATTTATATGCATTTTGTTTATATGCATTTGATTATTTGTGTGTTCATATTTATTTATTTAAATGTATTTATTTATTTATTTGTTTGTTTGTCTGTTTGTTTATTTATGTATTTATTTGTTTGTATATAAATATATATATATAATAAATGTATATATATATATATATATATATATATATATATATATATATTACTAAATTATTAAAATATTTTTTAATATTTAATATTTTAATATTTTTTAATAAAAATACTTTTTTATTTTAATTGTATTATTATTATTATTATTATTATTATTATTATTATTATTATTATTATTATTATTATTATTATTATTATATCTTATCCCCATGTTTTTCATAAGCATTTATTTCAATAAAATAAACTTTAAATCAAATAATAAAATTTAATTTAATTTTTATTTAATTTAATTACCATTAAATTACAATTAAAATAAAATAAATTGGTATAAAGTGGGTTGATGGTTTGTTTAGTTGAATAAATCATTCATAGATATTTCAATTACCATATTTTTCAGTAATTACAATGCACTGGTATTTGCAAAGTAATTTTGTAATTTATTAATACATTGACTTTTGGATTGACATCCTTTTATTAAGAATTAATAGTGAGTAATGTAAGATTTCAGTTCTTTGTTAATTTTATCAACCCACTAACCTAAGTTAGCACATTAATTAATTAACAACGGATTTTCAGTTTGAGGTAGACTTTACTTTTGAAATATTGATCTCCCTTATGGAGTACTGATTTACCATAATGATTGCTGCTGCTGTTTGTAAAATGTATACATTCTGTGAAATCATATATGTCACTCTCTTATTGTCTCTATTTTTTAATGCACTGCCAAACACATCTTTATTTGCCTATATATCATGTCAGAGCAGATGTCAAGGTTTTGCTTTTTTCAAATCATACGTTTTACCAGAGACTATAGCCAGATCTGTCAGATGTTTTTACAGACGAGGCCAAAGATCAGCTATTGCTGAGTGGAAATGATTTACTGCATTGTTGTGTCAGAAACAGTCATGTTAGCCAAGACATTTGAAGGCTTTTAGTGAAGAAAGTCCAAGTGCCTGCTGCGTTTGGCTTTTTCCTCATGCTTTTATACTCATGGGTTGAGTTTAGACCCGATGTGATGTCTGTTTTCAGAGCTGATGTGTGAAAAGTACAATGTATGATGCAGACAGTTCTCTGACATGTCTCTGATATGTCTCCAACATACTGTATGACTTCTTTTTGTTTGATTTTTCAACAATCATCCTTTGAATACTATTAATGTAATTATACAGGTTAAGGTTATATGCAGTGTGTGAGGTTTACATAGACTATAAATGTACATTCTATGTCATTTAGGGGCTGTTTTCATATTGATTCTAAAACATGTCGAAAGAACGAGGCGGGTTGCTTACTTCAGCAATTTCAACACGCTTCAGCTCTCATGCTCTTATGCCATCTTTTGTTGCTAGGCAACCACCATTCATTCTCTCAGCAAATGAGAAACTGACAAACCATTGCTGTAGCTCTGATACAAGTTTTATTTATAGAGGAAATTAAGGAACAAAACATGCAATTTGTGATGCTAAGGCCACCCCAAAACGTTGTTTGGCTGATTGGTTCGTGGGTTGGTTGTTTGGCTGGATTGATGGCTGGTTGGATGGATGGATAAATGGATGGATGGATGGATGGATGGATGGATGGATGGATGGATGGATGGATGGTTGGTTGGTTGGTTGTTTGTTTGGTTGGTTGATTGGTTGTTTGGATGGTTGGTTGTTTGGCTGTTTGGATGGTTGGTTGGTTGTTTGTTTGGTTGGTTGATTGGTTGTTTGGATGGTTGGTTGTTTGGCTGTTTGGATGGTTGGTTGGTTGGTTGGTTGGTTGGTTGGTTGGTTGATTGGTTGGTTGGTTGGTTGGTTGGTTGGCAGGTTGAATTGATGGATAAATGGATGGAAAAATGGATGGATGGATGGTTGGTTGGTTGGCTGATTGGTTGTGTGGATGGTTGGTTGGTTGGCTGTTTGGATGGTTGGTTGGTTGGTTGGCTGGTTGAATGGATGTATAAATGGATGGATGGATGGATGGATGGATGGATGGATGGTTGGTTGGTTGGTTGGCTGGTTGGATGCTTGGTTGGTTGGGTGGTTGGTTGGTTGGCTGATTGGTTGTTTGGATGGTTGGTTGGTTGGCTGGTTGAATGGTTGGTTGGTTGGTTGGTTGGTTGGTTGGTTGGTTCATTGGTTCGTTGGTTGGTTGGTTGGTTGGTTGGTTGGTTGATTTGCAATTTCATTATTTGTCATTGAACATGAGAATACAATTTATATTTTTCAGTTTAGAAAACATTTTTTTTTTATTACCTGGGAACAGAAATAAAATGTGACAAATGTGAGACAACCTGCCTCAATGCGTTTGTGTAACTCCTAAAAGTCCCTATGTGTAATTGCTTACACTGCGGTTTTAGCAGAACTCTAGACATGGTTAATCAACAAGGACATTTATTAATACTGTTTTACCACCTTAATACTGTTTTACCACCTAAAACACATTTACCTCAAGATTGTACTTTATAATGTATGTATCTTCATAAATATTTTTTTTAGCACTGAAACTGCCAGAGTTTTACAACTAGTAGAATGATCTTAGTAGTCATTCTGATTGTTCAATACTGTACTGAATGTTATTGTCGTCATGTTATATTTACATTCAAAACTATTATTGGGATCTCAGAATTAAGCTGTGTATGATTTACTAGCACTCCTCTGAAAATATGCACTTCACTTTGTCCAGCAAGAGCAACTTTTTTGTTTTGTTTTTCACCTTAGTGTGTTTTTGAAAGTTTGAAAGACGTCTCTGAAGTAATGTTATGGTTTTGCTAAGAACATTCTCAGAAAATGTCTATGAAAAAGAAGCAAGCAAACTCAAAGATACGGGGTATCTTTGAGTTTGGAAGCAAACACTGTAATGCATGCAGTCAGTTTGACCACTATCATTTAATGTACACATGCATAAATCTCTTTTATTTTTATTACAGTAATAATAATAATAATAATAATAATAATAATAATAATAATAATAATAATAATAATAAATGTTTAAAAAATGAAATATTTACTCCTTTAGGAAAAGTCAAGTTAGGTTACAGTCTGCCTCTGTAGTTCTAGTGGTAATGTAGTACTGTAAATGTCCTGGGTAGATCACTTGGTACACTTGTAGGGTGGAGTGCTCTTATTGTTTAATTTTAATGTATTATTATTATTATTATTATTATTATTATTATTATTATTATTATTATTATTAACAGTAGTAGTAGTAGTAGTATTTTTTTAATCCCACATTTTCCCAATTAGCACTGTTGGTAAGGTTGAATTCAAGTGACATTCTATTTTTGAACACAACAAAACATCAACCATATAGCACCACTCACTTGGCCTTTTGATCCAAACTTAGAATGTGAAAAAACACAAACAAACAAACAAACAAACAAACAAACAAACAAACAAACACACAAACAAACAAACAAACAAACACACAAACAAACAAACAAATTATAAATAAATAAATAAGCAAGCAAGCAAGCAAGCAAGCAAATAATAATAATAATAATAATAATAATAATTATTATTATTATTATTATTATTATTATTATTATTATTATTATTATTATTATTACTGCTACTACTACTACTACTACTACTACTACTACTACTAATAATAATAATAATAATAATAATTATTATTATTATTATTATTATTATTATTATTATTATTATTAATACTACTACTACTACTACTAATAATAATAATAATAATAATATCATTATTTATTTGATTATTATTATTTTTTTTAATCATTGGTTACATGTAGCTGTTTCATATAAAATACAACATGCTTGTTAGCACATCATATTTGCAAACATCTCACAACAGACACATACAAACCTCGCTTTGGTAGTTTCTCACAAGCATCCCAACGTCATCGCTGCTGTGTGAAATTAAAAGTGTCTCAGTTCAGTCTGAAAAGGGCTAATCAACACCACCCACGACCTGCCCGCCTGCTGTCCCACAAGCTCATGCTTCTGCTCTGTCTCAACCCACAATGAAAAAAAAAAGATTAATTACCCACATGTCTAAGCCTGCTGGAACTCTTTCGTGTAGTGCATATGATTAAATGCAAAACTAAATAAATATATGAACAGTCATTCTTAACAGCATGCTGTGGTAAATGTGTCACTGTTATCAGCAAGGACAAGTGAAATCTTTTTGTTTTTCTCAGTTGTTTCTTTTAAACATCACTGAGATCAAAAAGCTGTTCACAATCTTACTTCCTTACTGAATTTAACCTTGTTAAAAATAAATGTTCTTAATTGTGTTTACTCTGCGCCTTGAGAATTTTCTTTTTGATCTGTTTATTAAAATGTTACAGAAGTACCGGGATAGTTTTACAGAAAAATAGAAACAAATATTATGTCCAATCCCTCCCCCATGAACAAAATGAAACTGTTGTATAAACGCAATGTCACACAGTGTGATGTGGTTGTATATAGCCAATGCAGTGTGATATTGCTCATACATCGCCTCACAGTAAGAATGTCGCTGGTTCGAGCCTCGGCTAGGTCAGTTGGCATTTTTGTGTGCAGTTTTCCCCGTGTTCGTGTGGGTTTCCTCCGCGTGCTCTGGCTTCCCCCACAAGTCCAAAGACATGCGCTATAGGTGAATTGGATAAGCTAAATTGTCTGTAGTGTATGTGTGTGAATGAGAGTGTATGGGTGTTTCCCAGTGATGGGTTGCAGCTGGAATCCGTTGCATAAAACAAATGCTGGATAAGTTGGAGGTTCATTCCACTGCAACAACCCCAGATTAATACAAGGACTAAGCAGAAAAGAAAATTAATACAGATTTGTCCATATTTGGACATTGACACAATATAAAATCTTTGGCTCTATACACCAACACAATTGATTTGAAATGAAATGAACAAGATGTGCTTTAACTGCAGACTATCAGCTTTAATTTGAGGGTATTTACATCCAAATCAGGTGAATGCTGTATTACAACAGTTTGCATATGTGCCTCCCACTTGTTAAGGCACCAAAAGTCATGGGATAATTGGCTTCAAAGCTGTTCCATGGACAGATGTGTGTTCTTACCTCATTATCCCAATTACAATGAGCAGAATAAAAAAAGGTCCAGATATCATTTCAAGAGGGCTATTTGTATTTGGAATCTGTTGCTGTCAAGATCTCAAGATCTATAGAGATCTAAAGAGCTCTCACTATCAGTCAAGCAAGCCTTCTATAGGTTAAAATAAAACAAATCCATCAGAGAGATAGCAAAACCAACTGTTTGGAACATTCTTAAAAGAAAGAATGCACCGGTGAGCTCAGCAACACCAAAAGACGAGGGAAACCATGGAAAACAGCTGTGGTGAATGACCAAAGAATTCTTTCCCTGGTGAAGAAAACGCCCTTCAAAACAGTTGGCCAGATCAAGAACACTTTCCATGAGGTAGGTTTATGTGTGTCAGAGTCAACAATCAAATTAAGACTACACCAGAGTGAATACAGAGGGTTCACCACAAGATGTAAACCACTGATGAGCCTTAAATACAGGAAGGCCAGATTAGAGTTTTTAAAAAGCCTTCACAGTGCTGGAACAACATCCTATGGACAGATGAGACCAAAATCAACTTGTAGCAGAGTGATGGGAAGAGAAGAATATGGAGAAGGAAAGGAACTGCTCATGATCCTAAGCAGTGAAGAATGGTGGTGGTAGTGTCAAGGCGTGGGCATGTATGGCTGTCAATGGAACTGATTCTCTTGTATTTATTGATGATGTGGCTGCTGAAAAAAGCAGCAAGATGAATTCTGAAGTGCTCATATTAAGCCGCATATTTCAGAACTTATTGGACGGTGCTTCACAGTGCAAATAGAGAATTACCCAAAGCATACTGCAAAAGCAACCAAAGAGTTTTTGAAGAAAATGAAGTGGAACGTTATACAATGGCCAAGTCAATCTCCTAACCTGAATCCGATTGAGCTTGCATTTCACTTGTTGAAGACAAAACTGAAGGGAAACTGCCCCAAGAATAAGCAGGAACTGAAGACAGTTGCTGTAGAGGCCTGGCAGAACACCACCAGGAATGAAACCTGGTGTCTGGTAATGTCTAAGTGTTCCAGACTTCAGGTTGTAATTGACTGTAAAAGATAAAGTGTTAAAAGGTGAAAGTTTGATTTATGATTACTATTCTGTCCAATTACTTTTGGACCCTTAACAAGTGGGAGGCACATTGTTCACCTGATTTGGATGTAAATACTCTCAAATTAAAGCGGCCAGTCTGCAGTTAAAGCACATCTTGTTTGTTTCATTTCAAATCCATTAATCCATTGTGTTGGTGTATAGAGCCAAGAATGTTAGCATTGTGTCGATGTCCAAATATTCATGGACCTAACTGTATATGTATATAGAGGGAGAGAGTTTAGACTAAACAGACTAAAATCATAAATAAAAAGCATAAGTAATAGACTTTTAGATTAGGTCACAAAACTGGATGAAGTTGAGTTAATAAAGTAACTATTACTATATGCCTGAATAAGACGATATATAAATGTTTAACTTATTCTGAATGATCTTTAAAAAACACCAACTACTTTTAAATAACTGGTTTGTAAAATAATGCAATACGTAATTTAGTAATGAACAATGTTATTAACAAAGTATGAAAACTCAACCCTTAAGCACATTATACATGAGTTTATTAGAAAATACTGTTTATCACTTGCTTTTCTTCTGAATAGGTTTGGAAACATTCTTGTGTGATTTCGTCTGCTACACCGAATGAACTGTCATTCCAGTCAAACTCAGGTTGTCCCGTTATATTTGTTGATATGTCAGCACGACGATGCTTAACTGAGACACTTATTGATTCGCTGACCTTCGTAAAATACTGCTAACATTCCATTTCCATTTGCACCTTGTTACAGAGAGCTTTGGGGAGTGCAAGTTTAGATATGTAAGTGCAGACCGAGCCACAATGACCTTTAAATCACTGTAATCTAAAAAATTAAGAGTTGAATTGCCGCATATCTAGGAGCCCTGGGGCTGAAAAAAATGTGTCCTTGAATGCTCATGCTGTATGTAAATCTGAAGGAAGACTTTCTGCGCTATGTGCATGTAAATGAATCTTGTTTCTATTGAAGTGTGTATTTATGCTAGCGGTTGACACACTGATTGTATACTTTATTATAATTTTATGCTATGAAGTTATACGTTTTTCTTCCATATACAGTACACTTTAAAAAAAAGTTTTTTTTTAATTAAATCATATTAACTTTTCTAGTCATCTGAACTTACATCAGTCAGATCTAAAAATGTTAAACTTTGTATATCTTTAAAAATGTTGTAGAAACCTGATTAATTTATTAAAATAAATTAAAGTAACATCAACTATATATATATATATATATATATATATATATATATATATATATATATATATATATATATATATATATATATATATATAAATTCAGAATTAAAAACCAATTAATAAAACAATTCAAAACCTGTTTTTATCTACGCGAAATAAAAAATAAGACTTTCTCCTAAAGAAAAAAATATTATCAGACATACTGTAACATTTTCAATTTATTTTAAAAAGAAAAAAGAAATTCAAAGGGGGGCTAATAATTCTTACTTCAACTGTATATATATATATATATATATATATATATATATTTTTTTTTGCGTTCCTTATTAAACAACACATTCCGTAAATGGTTTTCTAGAAAAAAAATACAAAATATTCAGTTATTTCTTCAGTAGCCTTGTAAATAATGTGTTTTATTAATGTTTATAAGGACTAAACTATTAAATACTGTAATTCCCCAAATAGAAAAAGCTTGCTTGGTTTGATAATATATCATATCATTCAAAACTTTGTCTATCATGTGTATAATCTGCCCCTCATCCTTCAATATTACAGAACGATTTATCAGATGATTTGTCATAAGAGAAATATTAACAAAAGGATTCTCTTTATGGAGTCCCATCTAAAAAAAATCGATGATCAATAATTGATTTTGTATAAATAGAAGTTTTAATAGCAATAACTTATACCAAAACATACCTTTGTACATGAAAGATCCAGCCTGATCTCACGAGAAAACGTAAGTATTTTACGTTTTGACAGTTTAGTGGCTAATTCGTACGAATTCGTACGAGTTCAGTCGTACGAAATTGTACGATTTTAAAAAGGAGGCGTGGCACCTAACCTCACCCCTAAACCCAACCGTCATTGGAGGATGAGCAAATCGTACTATATTGTACGAATTAGATCGTACGAATTCGTACGAATTATCCACTAAATCAAAAAGTTACGAATTGCCGTGAGATTGTGTTGGAAAGATCAGGTTCTCAGTATCCTTTAAGATAAGCCTGTCACAATAGAAACGACTCTTGCTTATGACGTCTGCTTCGCAGGCATTTCACGTTGTATGCATCATTGTCGCATTTGTACACGTGATTTATATTCATGCTTTTTGTCTCCCAAATTCATATAATAAAGAGAATTATGAAATAACATTAATAACGGTTAACTGTAAACGCTTCTGTTCAGAACGATTAAAGTTGATCTTGTTTTTTTTTTTTTTTTTTTTTCTGTTCTTGCAAAATGTCATTCGTTTCCGTTTTCCGTTTCCGTTCTTTGAACCAGTTCAGAGCCCTGATTAGAGTATAATTTTATATGGGGACATTAGTTTGGTTGTTTTTAACCTTTGTAATTTTGACGTGTTATGATATTTTTTGCATATCGCCTACCCCTATTTATTACAGTAGCATTAATTACCAGAGTTGTAAAATATTATAATGTATATGGTATAATACACTTTTCTATACTGTAGTATGGTTCAAAAACATAGTATTTTCTTTAATGTAGGAACAAACTGATAAAAGTTATCCAGTATGACCAATCTCTGAACAATGATAATGTTATTCCTCCATCAAAATCTGTAATTACTTTGCTGTGATGTGGTAACGCTACATCCTCCACACCGATTCTCACTGCAAGGGGCAGCCAGCCAATCATTCGGTGTTGTGCTGAGAGTTTACAGATTAATTATGTTAATTCATGCAAATGCAATTTGTTTCAACAGATTAACTGTAGTAGCTCCACCTGTCGACTGTTGCGAGACTCCTGATGAAACCGTCCCCGCGCTGTGTGATTTCCAGAGCAAACCTTCACCTCTACGTTCCAACTCAAATTACATTTTAAAAATACCACCCGACGCTCGTCCTCAGACATGGCTTGAAACTGTAATGATCACCCACAATCCTTGGCTCTTTGTGGACTAAAATGATTTTCCGTGTCTCTTTGGTATTATGAAATGTACTCACAAGATTGAAGGCTTCGAGCAAGGTTACCTGTTTTAATTACCACTTGGCCATCGTGTCCAGAGGGAAACAGGAAGTGGGATTTAAGCTGCAGGTTTTGGTCATAGAGCAGGTCAAAGGGAAAGCTCACGCCGGGGTCACGCCGGATACTAAATCACACCAAGCCGCGAGCGTTTGACTGATTTTCAGGCGCTCATATGCAATCTCTGACCCTTTATCTGTAGGTTAACAGCTGCCTCTGTGCCACCATGTGTCACTGGCTTAAACCATGTGTATGTGTGTTTGCTTTCAGATCTCGGCCCGTTCAGCGGTAAGACTAGAGGAGCTGTTTCGGTGAGGGAAGGCCAGGGGGTTGTGCTAATGTGTGCACCCCCTTCTCATTCTCCAGGTGGGTACGGTACACTCTTTCAGTCTCCTATATGCCTTGTTGATAAGAGCAGCATAAAGGTCACCAGTATGCACTTTGTTTTGGATGCTGGCTGTATATGAAAAAGAATCGTATATACAAGCGCTTTAAAAGATGGATATTACAATTCTTATACTGTAGATTTATCACCTGCGCCAGTAATAGATGTGTTTCATGCTTACTGTAGGTTCCAAACTATGTTTGTGGCCCATTTCATGCTCAGTTTAGTTGCAGGTGGCACCACAAACGAAAATAGTGATGTCAAAATATGATGTTTTTACGTTGGTATGTTTGCTAAAATGGCGACGCAGTAGTTCAGCAAGTAGTGCTGTCGCCTCACAGCAAGAAGGTCGCTGGTTTAAGCCTCGGCTTGGTCAGTTGGCGTTTCTGTGTGGAGTTTGCATGTTCTCCCTGCGTTCACGTGGGTTTCCTCCGGGTGCTCCGGTTTCCCCCACAGTCCAAAGACATGCGGTACAGGTGAATTGGGTAGGCTAAATTGTCCGTAGTGTATGAGTGTGAGTGAGTGTGTATGGATGTTTCCCATTGTGGCTGGAAGGGCATCCGCTGCGTAAAACATGTGCTGGATAAGTTGGCGGTTCATTCTGCTGTGGCGACCCCGGATTAATAAAGGGACTAAGCCGAAAAGAAAATGAATGAATGAATGTTCGCTAAAATATTAATTAGACAACTCAGCATTCATTCATTCATGCATTCTTTTTCTTTTCGGTTTAGTCCCTTTATTAATCCGAGGTCACACAGCGGAATGAACCGCCAACTTATCCAGCACGTTTTTATGCAGCATATGCCCTTCCAGCCGCAACCCATCTCTGGGAAAACAACTCAACATACACTCAGAAAAAATTACTGTTGCTGATTTTTTAAACAACGTATTTAATATGAGTTGAAATAACACAATTTTTAAGTTTTTTTTTGGGCCAACTTAATTGTTTTATGTTCAATTCACTTGAATTTGTACAAATTATTACGTTAACTTAGTCAATTTGTGTTGGGACAACATGAAGTAATTGCATGGAACTGTGCATTTTTTACAGAGTACACTCAAAAAAAATGTTTTTGTTCAAACTGCTTATTCAAAATGAGTTGAAACAACGCAATCATTAAGGGTTTTTGGCGACAACATATTTTTTTATGTTCAGTGCACTTAAATTTGTAACTTTATTTGTAATGTTAACGTAATCAGTTTGTGTTGGGACAAGATGAAGGACTTGTGTGGAACTCAATATTTTTACAGTGTAAAAACCAAGAAACAGCCATTCAAATTTCAAAAGCCAATGACTCAGTACCCAGAAGAAGATCTGCAATGAGTTCCTTTTAGATTTCCTTGAGGTTTATAATGGGGCTTTCGAATCAATGAGTACATCAATGCATCATGTACACTCAATGGTTTGTTATAGTGTAGTTAAAACCAGTGTTGTGGTAGTTATTAGTAAAATAGTAACTAGTTACTTCATTCAAAAAGTCAATTACTTTATTAATTACTTACACCAAAAAGTAATGTATTACTGTTAAAGTAATTTTTTAATTACTTTTCCAAAGAACATTTTTAATGCTCCCATTAATGCCCTTATAACATCACTTGCTGCATGGAGAATACGCTGTTAATCAGCTTCACAGTTTTAATTGATTTGCATTCTCACAACTAAAACACAAGACAGACTTAAACAAAAAAGTAGATTTTAAACACTAATTTATTTAAGTCAGACTAGCGGCACACAAACTATATACAGTTAAAGTCAGAATTATTAGCCCCCCTGTTTATTTTTATTCAGCACATTTCTAAACATAATAGTTTTAATAACTCATTTCTAATTGCTAATTTATTTTATCTTTGCCATGATGACAGAACATTATATTTTACTAGATATTTTTAAGACACTTCTATGCAGCTTAAAGTGACATAGTTATTAATTAACTAGGTTAATTAGGTTAACTAGGCAGGTTAGGGTAACTAGGCAAGTTATTGTATAATGATGGTTTGTTCTGTAGTCTATCGAAAAAATATATAGCTTAAAGGGGCTAATAATTTTGACCTTAAAATGGATTTTAAAAAATTAAAAACTGCTTTTATTCTAGCTTAAATAAAACAAATAAGACTTTCTGCAGAAAAAAAATATTATCAGACATACTGTGAAAATTTCCTTGCTCTGTTAAATATAATTTGGGAAATATTTAAAAAGAAAAGAAAAAAAATCAAAACGGGGCTAATAATTATGACTTCAACTGTATATCCAGCAGTTCTGTCTGGTTCTCGAATCTGGTTACTAGTTGTGTGATATTGTGCAAAATCAGAACTCATATAGCCTCCTCACCCTTCTATATTACTCCACTCACATAGAGTGACAGCAGATCGATAAACTCCCTACAGTTTGACAAATATTGCAGCTTTTGGACAACACAATGTCAGAAATCGCATAATAAGCCCTCAGAGGAGAATAGATTATTAGAAGAACATTCTAAAATTGGTGAGTGACATTCTATGTCCATTTCTCTTTCTTTTATGTTGCAGTGCTGTATTTATAGTAATTGTAGTGTATCCAGTGTGAGATGGGACTCACATATCTGGAATGTATGTATTTTGTCTTGGCCACTCTTTGTATAACCCTGAGTTACTTTTTGGTTTGCCATCTGTATGTTTCTAATGGGTCTTCTGTTTTCGTTACTGCAGACTAGTTCAGTAAAAAGACAACAGCTTTGCATGCTGTTTACCCTTATAATCTCAAAATGTCAGCAAAAATAACCTGTTTTGTCATCACTTTAGATATTACGCAAGAGAATCTTTCAAATACTAGCTCTGAAGTGACGTTGGTGAAGTAGCAATGGTTTCTGCTGTTTTGACGTCAGCTGCAGATGTGAATGAATGGCGGAAAAAAGTAGTTCCTCTTACAAAAAGGACTCTTAGACTCTATGTTTGATTTTTATATTTTTTTATATATATCTACGATTAAGCCATGAAATTGTTGTACAAACACAATATCACACTTGTAGCAGTGCAATATGGTTGTATATCAGCACTTGTGAGACACTAAGGCACTCACCCTACTGCTACTTGTGTAATATATATATATATATATATATATATATATATATATATATATATATATATATATATATATATATATATATATATATATATATATATATGCCAAACGGTCTAATCTAGTCACTTATTTAGAAATAAATGGTCTGTGTAAAATTTGTTTTTGGGAAACTGGGTCTGGTTGCCACAGTAGTTCCCATAACTACCTTGTCATTATATAGAAGAGTTCTTTTTTTGCTCATTTATCCATTTTCCTGGTTGTATTTGCTAAAAATCTCAGAATTTAACAGGTGAAACTGGAGATTGAACGATGCTGTTTTCATTTTGTTGATGCTAGAATCAAAGTATATGAATAAGTTATGTGATTAAAATGGCAAAAAATGAGGGCAATCACCTATGACAACTTCATTCATTCATTTTCCTTTGGCTTAGTCTCTATTCAGAGGTCACCACAGCGGTATTCTTTTCCACCGTATGTTTTACGCAGTGAATGCCCTTCCAACCACAACCCAGTATTGGAAAACACCCATACACACTCATTCTCACACACGCTCATACACTACGGACAATTCAGCGTATTCAATTCACCTGTACCACATATCTTTGGACTTTGGGGGAAATAAGAGCACCTGGAGGGAACCCACAAGAACACGGGGAGAACATGCAAACACCACACAGAAATGACAACTGACCTAGCTGGGACTCGAACCAGTGACTTTCTTGCTATGAGGCGACAGCGCTAACCACTGGACCACAAAGCCGCCCCTATGACAATTTGTATGTATGAAATGAGCAGACATTATTAAGTAAACCAAGTAAATGTGTTCCCTTAGATTCATTATTGTGGACACACAAGCACCACAATCGGAATTGGAAAGTGGTAAATTATGACACTGAAAATAACCATTACCAAAATATATAAACTATGTATGCTATGAAAAATGAAACAAAGCACAGAAGGGAAGGAATACAAGTAGTCCTGAATGAACTGTTCCAATGGTACAGTAGTTTGTATTGTGCTGGGTTAGACCCTACTCTGAAGTAGACATCATTAAGTCCACCCAAGAGGCATTTCTATAACTATAACTGAATCTGGAACCTTAGCCAATATTTCAGCAAAGTTTGAAAAGGCCCAAGGTCTGGACAAGAGGTTGCTTATTAATCACAAGGTAGAGTTATAATGGGAGAACTGCATATTACATCATATCCTAACAACAGGCAATGCAACAAGATTCCAGCAACAAGCAATTTTGCTGTCTGCACTAAATGGGATGTGGCAGAAACATTTAAATACCAGCCACCTAACAATGTTGTCACAGTCACAGACTTTCATATTTAAATTGTTTGCTAGTAATTTAATGTCAATATTGGAGCCTCAGGCGAATTATTCACTGCTACTTTCAGTAGTATGGCAATAAATGTCATGCAAAACGGTATTTAAACTCATAGCATTTAACACTGAATAAAGCACATAATCAGTACCTGAGGTTATCATTGTCATTGTAGTTTATGCTCTTTTTCTGCTGTGACATCGTGGAAATTGAAGGAGTTTCTAAAATATCAACTCTACGAATGACGCAGACATATTGCTTGCTGTTAGGACACGATGTTACTCATCGAATATCCTAAATTAAGTGTTTTTTTTTTAGCATTTAGCTACACTGTGGAAAGACAAAATATCTATAATTGCAACAGACTTGTATAAAACCTTGCTCTAAACTAGTGTTTTAACAGGTTAATCTCACCTTTCTTTCTTCAGTCGTTTTTCAGTCTCTGCTTGTCGTCTTTCAGTGCCTGTAATTGCAGGTTAAATGAAGCTGGATGCAGGGAGACCAAGAAAATAGGATGAGAAGGATACAGACAGGGCAGTTGAACCAGCACTATCAGATGAAAGGCCTGTGGTGTGATGGCCATTTTTAGAACATTTAGTGCTCTCTGAAACCCAGAGTAACCTCACACAGCCTCCTCTCTTCCTGTCTGCCCAGTCCTCAACAAAGCAGACTGTTTTAAAGCTGTAGTTCCCTCACATGCTCATTATTTGACACAAGTTTGCTTCGTGTATTTTTATGCACTAAAAAGAAACTTGTGAATGATTTACTTTGAAACTATTTTACTCTGAAACTCCTTACCTGTTTGTTTGAAATAGGAAAAACAGCTTCGTCACACACAATCTTGTGCTATTTATTCTTTTAGTAAAGCACGCATGTTCAAAATAGGGCAAACTGCACCATAAAATGCTTAAATAATGCTTTTTTTCAGAATGAGTTTTTACTTTAGATTGAATAAAAAAGTCATGTTTACATATCACATGGTAAATAAATAAATAAATAAATAAATAAATAAATAAATAAATAAATAAATAAATGAACGATATACTATATTGCAGGGCTATTCAATTGGCGCCCCGTGGGCCACATGCAGCCCAGAATCAACCTCCGAGTGGCCCAGCCCGTGGTTCCGCCCAAAGATAATAAATTAATATATATTATTCATAAATTGCTATTTAATATAATTTTATATATATAACTTCAACTGCTACTCAAGTCACTTTTTTTTGATAGAGCACTTATACTTTTATAAGTCTGGGTTTCTAGTACTTTATACATTTCTGGGGCTACCTCAGATTCTGTTAATTCAGCTCATTTTGTATGCACCTTTTACCAAAGTTAAAAGAGAGACAACGAATAAACCTTGTGTTTTTCAATAAATTTGTTTGTGTTGGTTTTAAAATTTGTCATTACAAAGCCGCTAAAATGACTGGCCCAGCTAACTTTCTTTGTTTGACAATCTGGCCCAACTGAATTTGTAATTGAATCGCCCTGCTATATTGTAATATGTATATACCATAAAATATTACTTTTTTTGGAATTTTCACTCTTTTTATGAATGAATGAATGAATGAATGAATTAATGAATGAATACATCAATGAGTGAATGAACCCTAAGTGTGGAAAATTCAATATAGTAAAGTGTTCATAGTCAAAAAACAATGTAACAGTCTGCTTTGTGTTCTGATTTTCCTAAGGAAACAATGTTGTCTGAGGCTTACGGTATGGCCGTTTTCTTACAATGATTTATTATTGCTCAACTATGCCTAAATATGCCCTGTTTTTCTTTAAATGACATCTTTAAGTCAACTTATTGCTTTTTACAGTGGTCATAGTAAAAAAAGGGCAAATACCCAAGCTGCATCCAAAGCCACCTACTAAAGGTAGTACATTTAAATAAGAATTTACTACAAGACCATTAGAAAAGTATGTTCTATACAGTTTGAATGTGAGTATAAAGCATAGAATTATCATTATTATCCCTCCAGGGAACATTGGGGCTTATCAAACTCTGCCCGAAGCATGAATATTAATGATCTCAGAGCTACATATGAAGCTGGGTTATGACTGCTGATTTCCTGATGACATGGCTGCTCATCAGACCCGCATAAACAGCCTAAAGTACATGTAAATGATGAAGGTGTGCCCTGTGAGTCACGTAACAGTCTGCTTTGTGTTCTGATTTGCCTGTTGGCCAACAAGGTTTTACACTGAATGAGGAAACAATGTTTTCTGAGGCTTACGGTATGGCCATTTCCTTATACTGATTTATTATTGTTATTGATGTGCCCGATTTTCTTTAAAGGACACCTTTAGGTCAACGTATTGCTTTTTACAGTGTAAAGGCCTAATTTGACTATCATGACCTGCCAAATCACATTAAACCATGTCCAGATATGAGACGAGACAGGGGTCATCATTGCACCACACAGGTGAAAGCATGACCATAACTGTTTACACCATGATAAGAAGCTGAGGGAGCGATTCAGCAGCATTAACGCAGGTCTGAACTCACTCTGAGCCAAATAAATCCCGGCCTGTGCTGACACAGTTTGGGCTTAGTCCTTATCTCCTCTTGCTAGCTATATTTACGTTTAGTGGATATCATCGACAGCTCTGTTTCACTTAGTTCAGCCCCGGCTCTCCTTAGAGTGTGTCATCTGATAATCATAATCCATTATTTTAATACTCTGCAACTCTCGACTGTAAAGTGTGATTGATTTCTATTTTCCCTCCTCGGGCCAGCATTGAGAAGAGAAACTATTGAAGCGTCTGTCTAAATCTAGTACCACAATGTTGTTGGTTTTCCTTTAGAAACGCATAGCGATGGATAACATCAAGTTACAGTACTGACCGGGTTTTCTGTTTCATATGGGAAATAGTGTGTCTCCAACTGGTCGATGCTGTGTGTTTCCAGACAAGCATCAGCATCAAGGCTCAAATTTACCGGATCATTAGAAATGAAAAGAAATCGCACTCGGACAATTATTGCATGCAGACACAAGCAGCATGAAGGGAGTGTTTTAGTGGTCTGGCTCAGATCACACTGCTCAGTTGTCCTCTAATGGAAACCAAGATGAGAGCTCAGTGTCATAATAATGTCACAGTA
Organism: Danio aesculapii; assembly: GCF_903798145.1. Taxonomy (NCBI): domain Eukaryota; kingdom Metazoa; phylum Chordata; class Actinopteri; order Cypriniformes; family Danionidae; genus Danio; species Danio aesculapii. The sequence continues at coordinate 13,478,013 of NC_079452.1, read as the reverse complement.
TATAATAGCCTAATAATAATAATAATAATAATAATAATAATAATAATAATAATAATAATAGTAATGATATATAGTTGAAGTCAGAATTATTAGCCCCCCATCCCCCCCACCCCTGTGGATTTTTTTTTTCTTTTTTTAAAGATTTCCCAAATTATGTTTAACGGAGTAAGGAAATTTTCACAGTATGTCTGATAAAATTTTTTCTTCTGGAGAAAGTCTTATTTGTTTTATTTTGGCTAGAATTAAAGCAGTTTTTAATATTTTTTTTATTATTTTAAGGTTTTTTCAATAGTCTACAGAACAAACCATCGATATACAATAACTTACTAATAACATTATTTCATATAGAGCATTTAAAAGTAGCTCCTTAAAGCATTTTACTTAGAAATATTTGAAATCACATAAAAGCTCTCCTAAAAAAATTACTTTTAAGTGAAGATTTAGGTCACACACAATAAGGGCTCTTATTTAATGATCTAGGCGCAAAGTCTAAAGCACATGGCTCAAAAGCATTAACGCCACGTCCTGATCTATGCCCCAGCCCATGGTCTAATAGGATTGTGCTTATTCTCTTCATGAGTTATGGGTGTGTTTTGAGCATAGCATGCATCAAACCAATCAGTTTCATCCCCAATTACATGTAAGATTCAGTTGTGTCGCGCCATGACACATTTGCTATTTACATGGTGGACTTTTTTCAGTGGAAAAACTTAACACAAAACCCCATTGACACTGCAAAGTGACCGCTCATTTCAACAGTGACCTCCGTCTACATGAGCGACAGTGACCGTTGGACTTTTAGTTGGTCAATGGCGCAGTCTATTTCAGTTCCTCAAAATAGCAATGTGCCAACAATGCACATTAACACACATTAACAGAACACCCATGAGTCCACAAAGTGGCGCAAATGGATTTGCTATTTAAACAACGCGGTGCAAAAAGTAACAATTACTGTTGCGCTGATTTGAAAATAGCAACAAATCATTGGGTGTATGATAGGGCCTAGACATTTAGATTCACACCTAGCTCGTTTAACCCCCTTTAAATGCTCTCGGAAAAGTTTTGTCAATGCCTTTTAGTACTGTATTTATACTGCACAGAAATAAATGACACTTTTTATATATTTTTATTTATATATATATATATATATATATATATATATATATATATATATATATATATATATATATATATATATATATATATATATTTTTTTTTTTTTTTTTTTTTTTTTTTTTTACTTTAGTACAAAGTATAAAACTGCTGGTTTAAAGTAAAATTATTACTTTAGAGAAGGAAAAAAAATGGTTTTGTGGGATTGCTTTTTGCTTTAGGCAAATTGAATAAAACTGGGTAGTCCATTAACTGTTGGTTTAATGTAAAAATACTATTTTGAGTAAAAGTAATGCTTTTATTTTACGTTTTTTATGGGGTTTTTTTACTTAATCAATATAAAAAAATACTTTGTAAGGCACAGCAGTTTCACCTTTTTAGTGTGTGATAAAATCGCATGAGGTGAACTGTATAAAAAGAATAAATATTAATTTAGTTTAGTTTAAATAACTAGATGTTATGTGCTGAATGTGCCACTTGTTGAAGGTCATGCAGTGTAACAGGTACAGGAATTCATTAAAAAGAAAAAAGGAAAGAAAAAAGGTTGAAAATGCTATCTGAATAACAAGATTTGCCGTTTTGGCTACTGGAAACTGTGTAGAAATAAAAAAAATAAAACAAAAAGATGTGAAAGCTGAGTACACTTAATGCAAAAACTCACACTTTATGTTTCCCCAATTTCTGTTTAACGGAGAGAAGATTTTTTCAACACATTTCTGAACATAATAGTTTTAATAACTCATTTATAATAACTGATTTATTTTATCTTTGCCATGATGACAGTCAATAATATTTTACTACATTTTTCAGGACACTTCTATACAGCTTAAAATAACATTTAGAGGCTTAACTAGGTTAATTAAGTTAACTAGGCAGGTTAGGGCAATTAGGCAAGTTATTGTATAACGATGGTTTGTTCTGTAGACTATCGGAAAAAAATATATAGCTTAAAGGGGCTAATCATTTTGACTTTAAATTTTTTTTTATTTTTTTTTTTTTTTACTTTTATTCTAGCTGAAATAAAACAAATACGACTTTCTCCAGAAGAAAAAAATATTATCAGACACACGGTGCTGTTGCGCGGCAGGCCAGACTCACGGTGACAGGCCAGATTGACTGTCAGGCCCGGTGCTCCCTATGGCCAGTCCGCCCCCAAGTATGTATGTTAAAAAATGTGGTGCTACTATATATTAAGTGCTTTTAACTATGTACTTACATGAAAATATAAATACAATGTACTTTTGCATTTTCTGGTGCTATTGAGGTGGGATATGTGTAGGCTAAGGGACAGGTTTGGTGGTATGGGTAGGTTTAGAGTTGGGTTAAGGTGTAAGGAATGGACAACAGTGTAATTATAAATGTAATTACAGAAATTAATTACAGATGTAATGACATGCAGGTATTTAATCAAGCATAAGTACAATGTAAAAACTTGTATTTACACATTAAGTGCATTATAACATATTTATTTATTTCAATGTAAGTACATATTAGATAATACCACTAAATTTAAAGTCAGACCAAACGTTTTTATGATTTCAGAATAACATAAATTCACTTTAGCGTGTCCAAACTTGTACTGCTACTGTATATACTGTACAGTATGTTGTGGTAAATGATGTCTTGCCCTTCAAAGGTGCGGTGGAGGCAGAAATGTAACAGTGTACAAGTTGCAAGCTCAAGAAAAGAAATGAGAAACCAAGCAACCGATTTACATGAGACAGCGCTGTTTTTAGTCTATCGATTTTCTGTAATTGTTTGACTAGCACGGAGAGCTGATGTGAAGAAAATTAACATCATTCATTGGCTACTAGGTCACAGAATGATTTGTCTTTAAATGCCAATACTGATTTCCCATCAGGCTTAAAGCTGCAAACCTTTAGAGTGACACTGGGCTTTACCAATCTGATGAGATCAACACACAGCAGGACCAATTCTGAAATAGCAATTGTTTATTCTGAACTATGATTGAAATGTTATATACTGTAATTAAAAGATTGCTGCTTTTTTCTGTAATGGACTACATTTTTTAAAATAAATGTTTTTTATTAGTTCAATGAATAACCTTTACAACAAATAAAACCTTATATTTATGCATATTCAAATGTATCTCAGTGAATATAGGTAATATGTGTTGGTGCATTTAAACAAAACAGATTTATTTAACAGATATATGTATTAAAATAGTATTGTAGTCACCGAACTTCTTAATAGTTAACAAAAGTTAATACATTTAAATTATGCAAAATATTGCAAAAACCATTACAACCTAAGAAACTTAGACAGAAAATTCTATAGTTTTGCTTTTTTTTTTAATAATAATAATTATAATAATAATACGAATAATAATGTTTTTCCCAAATTTTTTGGTTATTGGTTCCAGATTTGGCTTCAGTACTAACTAATCTGATGTATATGGACAAATATAATACTGTAAAGCATACACTGAAAAAAAAATATTCAGCAAAATTGTTGCAAACAATTTATACATGTTGAATTTAAACAAACAAATTAATTGTAATAATTATTTAGTTTGTTTAAAATCAGCCCAAATAAATTGTTTACAATCACTTAACTTAAAAAAAAATAGTAAATCCAAGCAGTCATCTTTGAATAATTTTTTCAGTGTTGAAAATATGGTTAAATGAAAATATGCCTAAAGAAAATATGTTTCTATGAAAACATGAATATAGAAAATCTTATTTCATATATATATATATATATATATATATATATATATATATATATATATATATATATATATATATATATATATATATATATATAAGATTTTCTATATTCATATTTTCATATAATCATATTCTTTAGGCATATTTTCATTAAACCTTATTTTCAACACTGAAACTATATATAATAATATATAATATATATAAATGGCTATTACAAGAACAGTTCACTGAAAGACTCTGCACGGATATTGGAGAATAAAACAGGTGCAGTATGTAGCAGTATGTAAGTTTGACATCTAGTGATTGAACTAGGTATTGCACTTCTGGATCAAAACACTTTTTTCTCTCGGCTCCTCCTCTGATGAGTTCATGCAAGTGCAAGTTGCCAGACTGATGTGAGTGTGCCTGACAATCAAGCCTAAATTCTGATTTAAGGCTGATTTGAATCGATTTTCCAAATAAAAACAATGGCACGCAAAAGAAGAAATATTTTCCATACTAAAAGGAGTTTTTATCCAAACCAAACACCTGAAATTTCTATTTTAGAAATGGCTTCTATTTTTCACAGGTGAACAACACTTCATGTACACCTCATATGCTTTATTCAGTGTTAAATGCTAATAATATGAGTTTGAATGCCATTGTACATGACATTTATTACTACTGAAATCAGAAGCAGATACTGTAGTTCACCTCAGATCTTGAAAAAAAAAAAAACGTTTGAAATGGAACTCTAGAACTGTGACTCAGTGTAAACAAACACATATCAATGATTCAGCATAATAATGTTAGAGGTTTAATATGTATTAATTAGATTGTAAACCTTTCCATTTTGTTGGAGTGCAGTGAGTGCACTATTCTGTGCTTTTGAATGAATTTATTTAAATTTCTATCATGTTTGATCTGGTGCAAACAGCCAAATTACTTATCACTGCAAATCCCATCACGTAGCATGTTGTTTGGACACAGGATTACAATATAACCTGCTCACCTAACATTTACGTTCATAATATTTATATTATTTGCTAATTAATATGTAGAACTCTGAATCTATATCTCATTTGGGTAAAATTCACTCTATTAACTAAACATTAACTTAACATTTAGCTCTATAAACTACTAATTTGCTTCGTATTAATGGTTAGCAAGATAGTTATGTTTAGGTATTGGGTAGGATTAGATATGTAGAATAATATCATACTTTATAAGTACTAATAAACAGACGCTATCTTGTTAATATACAGGCAATAAGATAGAAACTAATAGTGGTAATTTGTACTTAAAGGGCACATAGTTTACCCCTTTTTTATGATTTAATATTAATATTATGGTTCTTCTGAGTGTGCCAGTTTAGGTTCAGTTTAAAACACAGTTCAGATTTTTTATTATAATGTGTTAAATTGTGTTATTTTGGGTCCGTGTACACAGCTCGGTGTTTTAGGGGTGTGTTGCTTCACATGAAAATTAGTTTCGGCTTCCCGTCCAAGGTAACAAGGGGGCGGAGCCAAGAGTTCACCGGCTCTGTGTTTGCAGCAGAGTCAGACAGGCAGACTCATTTGTGTCTTTGTATAGTTTTACAGCCAACTGTGTGCTAGTTTCAAGTGCCGAGCTTGTACACCGAGACTAATAACCACGCAAACTGAATAAACTTTGACTGAGGCACCAGATGTGCCGCTCGAAGCCGCAACGGCACACCAGACACTCTCTGTGGCGCGGCAGAAACATGAAGTGTCCTGAATCGTTGCACCACACATTTTAGAATTCTAAACATAGGTTTCTATCAGGGTACACACAACAGCGCTTCAAGTCAGCGGCTGTTCGCGGCGCCCAGCCGCCGACTTGAAGCGCTATTGTGTGTACCCTGGTAGAAACCTATGTTTAGAATTCTAAAATGCATGGCATTGCATCAGCGGCGCGCCATGAAGAGCGGCGCTTCTGGTGTGTGACCTGCAGGCAAGTTTGTTATTTTATTTCCAATGGAGAGATGCGCACATGAGGCAACGCACTTGCAGGTTTCCAGCTGCAACTAGTTAAGATCACAGGGAGCTTCTGTGATCGCAAACGGCTGAAGTACAAGGTAGACGCAATGAAAAGTACACATGTTTGCAAACCTACCTAAAGATACAACCAATAATTCCGATTAGAGCGATGATGTGGAGAATATTGATCTTGTGTTGAGCCCAATGAGCCTTGCATCTAAAAATAGAGCAAGGGTGTTCCTTTAGTGATATCACTTTGACTCACGCTGGAAATGGCGGACGAGAATCAACAAACTGAGGATTTGATGACGTGCCTGTCAACCAATATTGGTGTGTGGGGGGACCGCACTCCTACATAAAGTTGCAGTCGATCTGAAAACCGCTCCAATTGGTCCACCATTTTTATGTTGTTAAATTGAAAGAAAAGCACTGGGTGTGTTTATATCACCCCAATATGACAGTCTATACACTATACCTACACACATGTCTGTCCAAACTGCTTGAAAAGTAGATTTTTTACCATAGCTGCCCTTTAAGCTAAAGTTTTACCTTAACGTGTAACTTTATGTGTCTTCCTGGTTCTAATAATATAAATGAATATTTGCATTTATATGGACTCTTATTAAATATCAGTGCCAGATCAGACATTATATGTTTGAGTTGCAACACTTTCTGGTTTATTAGCATACTTTGGCACTCTGCTAAGTGTTGTTAGCATTATTAGCACATTAGATCTCTAAGAGCATCATTCGGTTATGAGCTGAAAGGATTAATATGTGCTTGGAGGATTAACAGTTCTTCAGATTTGATATGCGTGGAATGGCGAGAACTGCAGGGGATTTATTTTGGGACACGTAGGACGACATTGAGGTTAATTTGTCTTTCATTTGCCTGAATTGCTCGTAGGAGGTTTCATCCACATTAATATGGCTAGATGACTTTAAAACTGAAAGTAATTGAAAATAATTCGAGATCACTGAGATGTAAACAGGATATTACTCTCAATATGATCACTGTGGCTTCGCCGCATGAAGTGCAGAGGAGGCGTTGTTGGCGGCTGACCTTGATGAATGCGGTACACTAAAAATACAAGTGACAGTATGCTTTTATCTTTGTTCAATGTAATGACGCTTTCATGTTCCTCTGGCAGTTCTCTGTATGTTTGGAAATTGTATTTATGACGTTGTCTTTGTCTTTAATGTTTTAAAGAAATGAAATGTTTTGCCAATTCAAAATTACTCACTCATTTAGTGTTAAAATGCATTGTGTGTGCTCTAATTCTGTGAATAGTAACCTACTTCTACTTTAATCTGATTGGTCATCTCAATCATTTTGACATTTCCAATGATGTATGGTTTGTTATGAAAGACCATTTTAGGCTGAGATGCAACTATTTGATTTCTTGGAATCTGATGGTTCAAAAATATAATAAATAAATAAAAAATGAGGAAATGACATATTTGTAAGTTTTGCAAAATTAAGTTCTTAACAAGGCATTAAGAACTTAAGCACTAAAGGCACTAAAAAAATAAGGTTTGTTATATGTACACTAGGCGACGCAGTGACGCAGTAGGTAGTGATGTCGCCTCACAGCAAGAAGGTCGCTGGTTCGAGCCTCGGCTGGGTCAGTTGGCGATTCTGAGTGGAGTTTGCATGTTCTCCCTGCGTTTGCATGGGTTTCCTTCGGGTGCTCCGGTTTCCCCCACAGTCCAAAGACATGCGGTTCAGGTGAATTGGGTAGGCTAAATTGTCCGTTGTGGATGAGTGTGATTGAGTGTGTGTGTGGATGTTTCCCAGAGATGGGTTGCGGCTGGAATGGCTTCCGCTGCGTAAAACAAATGCTGGATAAGGTGGCGGTTCATTCTGCTGTGGCGACCCCAGATTAATAAAGGGACTAAGCCGACAAGAAAATTAATGAATATGTACACTAAGGAGACATGGTGGCTCAGTGGTTAGCATTGTTACTTCACAGCAAGAAGGTCGTTGGTTTACCGAAGGGAAACTAATGAATGAATACTACTTGGAAATGTACAAAGTGTCGTCATGGAAGATACTTAATGCTTTAATGATTTTAACAATAATTCTGCCTCTTTTTGGCTCCCAAATATACATGAAAGGGAAAAGGGAATCAAGGGATGAAGAAAATGCTCAGTTCAACTCAGTTCATGACCATATCAAAATGACCTTCTAGTCTGATTGCAAACTGATTATTTGAGTCCATAAGCTGAACTAGTGTCATGTGTTTACTGGGGTGCAACGGTTCTTGGGAAAAAATCCAATTATCCCATTGTCCTTCCACAGATTGGTACGCTCTGTGGTCAGAATATGCACTCATTCATTCAGTCATTTTCTTTAGGCTTAGTCCCTTTTTTTCAACAGGGGTCCCCACAGCGGAATGAACCACCAACTTATCCCACATATTTTTTACACAGCTGATGCCCTTCCAGCTGCAACCCAGTGCTGGGAAACATCCATACACACTCATTCACACACATACTCTATGGCCAATTTAGTTTATTCAATTCACCTATACCACATGTTTTTGGACTGTGGGGGAAACCGGAGCACCCAGAGGAAACCCACGCCAACACAGGCAGAACATGCAAACTCCACACAGAAACTCGAATTAGCGACCTTCTTGCTGTGAGGCATAAAATTATTTTCTGCATAATTGGTAGAGACTGTTGAGTCAAGGTGTGAACTAGAAATAGGCAAATCTGAGGTTTTGATTGCTTTATTTTTTCTTAAGCATTTTATTTGAATAAGCAAACTACCTTATTTTAATTAATTACAGAAAATGCAAATCTGCAGTCATATTTGTGAAGCCTCTTGCATTGTCAGGTGTTAGTTGTTTGTTACCTGATATATGCAACCTACCTGTATTTATATATATATATATATATATATATATATATATATATATATACACATACATATTTATTCTTAGATTTTATCATATTTTAACCATAAACTGCTAAATATATGGATAAAGTATCCACGACGTCACCCATAGGTTTCTGAAGAGCACAAAAAAAGCTACAAGTAGCCATAGCCAATCGTGAGCATTTTATTTGTGTGTTATTGTGCTAACCAGAGCTTACCAAAAAAGGGCAAAGAGGAGGGGCATGAGTGGAGCTACAGATGCCTGCTAGCATTTTACTTAGACTGACTTTTCTTTGAGAGAAATGCTTAATACTTTATTACCTGCGATTCATTTGTGTTTTGACCATTTGTGCTTGATTGTATACTATATCAATAAAGTGTTTAGTCTTTTAAAACACTGTTGTATTACATTAAGCCACTAAACATTCATACTGTTTTTTTACTGGAGGAAAACGTGAATTACTTCCAAATTCTTCAAATATAGTGTTAGTAAATGCAAGGCTATTTATGAAATCCAGACACAAAACAATATGACAACATTTCAAATGACTGTCCTATTGCCTACAGCTAATCAATCTGTCAGATTCTTGAGTGCATTCAAGTTCTAAAGAAAATTATGAATGATAAATTATCGCAAATAAAACAAATTCATTTATAGATATGGTATATAAGTATAACATTTCACTCACCTGGGAAACAGAGGCAGCTTGAATGGTTTGTGAACACAATTAGGTGCACACAGCTTGCCATATTACCTGATAATTGTAGGAAATAATTCCAAAAGGCAACTGATTAAAGCCACATAAAACAAAGCAAAAATATGATGTAAATGCCGAGTTCAGTGGCTCATCAGACAGAATCAGCTGAGGTGATGTGACGGCAACCAGTGAGACCAAGCTGTCACTCAAGTGGCCACGCCCTGAGTTATGCAGACTTAATAGAGCTTAATAAATACGAAACAGACAAGTTCTAAAAAAACTCACCTACTTCACAGTTGTTATAAAGGGTAATATTAGCTATATGCACCAAAACTATTTTTTGTACCAGGCTGTAAACACTTTTTTTTCTGCTGTAATGTTGGCCATTTTAACATTGGGGTTAAAAGAATTGTGCTCTATTATGGAGCCAGGCCTAGCAGAATTTCGATGAATTGCAGTTTCAATTACTTCCAGATTAGCTTCACAAGGGCGAGCGGGATGCTGCCGCTTGATTTTAACATAGCACATACTCACCATACCACAACCGTGACCCTTAACCTGTAATACATACCGAACCGTGAATAGTTTAAACCGTTGCACCCCTAGTGTTTACATGTTCTCTCTGAAAACGTAAAACTAGCTTAAAAGTATCCAACTTGGTAAAAGATGTGCATTTAATTAAACAATCCATATTATCAAACAACACACATAGCATACTACATACTTTAGAAATAGAACTCTTCTGAACTATTCTGATTATAGTCATAAACTTTCATTCCATTCCGATAGAGTGACTCTTAGACAACAACTTCATCTTTCCCCGGCCGCTGACAGTCATAACTCTTTGTGCAATGAGCTCAAAAAACAGTATCAGAAGCCTCAGGCGCTGAGGCCATTAGCTCGAAATATTATGATTTATATCGTTTGACGCTTTATGAGAACGCCTTTCATGAGAGTCCTTTTGAATTATATTTACGAGATAAATATTCATTGTTTACTCAGGTGACATTAGCCCTTGTGTATGAAAAATTGAACTGGAATCTCTTTAAAGAGTGCCAATCCTTCAGCGATTAATCAACGGGAGCGCGGCACCTGTATTTACTATGCAAAAGAAAATCAATGGTCTATGAAATTCATACTTTAATTATTTGGTGAATAAATTGGTCTTGGGGAAATTCATTAGGACGATGAGGAACTTTGTGTCTTTCTCTCTTTCTTTTCTCTTGTGAGAAAGTCGGTGTGAGTATAACATTGCCGACATAAGGCAAACAGCGTGAGATCACAGAAGTAATCCGCTCTCTCGTATCTCCTGGATTTACATGGCATAATATGACTGCTTCAGAGTTACAGAAAAACACACATAATTCTGTTCTGTTGACAGCCTGTCTTTTGTCATTTGGTTTCTAGCTCAATGTGACATGATAAAGAATCCTTCATTCCTCTGCATATCTGCGCAGAATAAGAAATGTGCCCGGGTACTCTGAAGTGACAGTAATGATTGATCACGAAAACGCAATGATTGCGTGTCTTGACTTTCTTTTTTTTTTTACAACTTCAGAACTATAATTTTTAATATCGTGATTGGTTATGCTGACATTTTGGGTGGTGCCTTGCAGTCAGATGATGTAATATAATGGAATAGAAAAGCTTTTTTTAGCAGTTTTACAGTCTGTGAAACAACATAGTCCGTCTTAAAAAGGAAAGTCATTATTGGCATTTTAATAATAGTAATAAAAGATCATGGTAAACACATTTTTTAATCATCCCCATATTTATTGTCATAACAATGATCCCACTTTATATTAAGTGTCCTTAACTACTATGTACTTGCTTAAAAAAATAAATAGAAATGTACTTACTGTGTTCATAATGTATTTGAGAACTCTTGCGGTGCTCTTGAGTTCGGGATATGGGTAGGATTATGGACAGGTTTGGTGGTATGGGTAGGTTTAACGGTGGGTTAAGGTGCAAATGATGGTCAACAGTGTATTTACAAATGCAATTACAGAAGTTAACTTCAAATGTAATTACATTTGAGTATTTAATCAAGCATAAGTACACAGTAAATACATGTATTTATATAATAAGTACATTGTAACGAATTATTAATTTCTGTGTAAGTACATAGTAGTTAAGGTCACTTAAAAAAAAGTGCGACCATAACGATATAATTTAAGAGTTCACTTATGTGAAATCAGTGTTGCCAACTTAGCAATTTTGTTGCTAGATTTAGCAACTTTTCATACTACCCTAGCAACTTTTTTTTTTCAAAAAGCACCTAGCAACAAATTTAGCAATTTTTAACATTCATTTGGCTTCTTTTATTCATTAATTCATTTTCTTTATAGTAAAGAAATGGTGAATTATAGTAGCCATAAGCCACAGAACTGTGACAGAAGGTAGTGCTGTCACCTCACAGCGAGAAGGTCGCTGGTTCGAGTCTTGGATGGGTCAGATGGGGTTTCTGTGTGGAGTTTGCATGTTCTCCCTGCGTTCGCATGGGTTTCCTCTGGTTGCTCCGGTTTCCCCCTCAAGTCCAAAGGCATGCGGTACAGGTGAATTGGGTAGGCTAAATTGTCCGTAGTTTATGAGTGTGAATGAGTGTGAGTGGATGTTTCCCAGAGATGGGATGCGGCTGGAAGGGCATCTGCTGCGTAAAAACATGCTGGATAAGTTGGAGGTTCATTCCGTTGTGGCGACCCCTGATTAATAAAGGGACTAAGCCGAAAAGAAAATGAATGAATGAATAATACTTTTATGCAGTCATGCACATGTTTTGACAGTTAATATGACGATGATTTGATGCTTCACAAAAGTTGAAGACACCTTTAACAATATCTAAATGCCTTTGTGATGCAAAATTAATTTAATCATCCAGTTATTCTTTATACTGATTAAGAAACCGGCGACTATGATACTACTATGGCTACTATAATAAAGAAAATTCACTCTAACTGTAAAATTAAATAAAAGCTAACTACTCTAGACACATGAAAGTGTAAAGCCTGCAGCCCACAACAAATGAGGAAAGTCATCATATTTAACAAACCGTTTACTCTAAATTGTATATAATTTTGCTCACACGGAGAGTTGAATATTAATTAGATGATGTCATTACGCTGCTGTGCCGTCAGCCAATCGTTGCATTGCTGATCGTGATTTCAAGGATCGATAGACCTGCCCTTCACAACACACGCAGCAATCTCAGATCAGTTCATCCAGACATTTTGATCTGATTCGCGAACTTGTTTGAAGAACCAAATAAGCCAGAGATCAGTTATCAAGATTAAAACATCCAGGATCTGCTAAATCTAAGGTATGAAGAACAGTATGAAGAACGGACCCCTGGGTTCAAATCCACAATGAGCCTGGGTTGTTTTTATTACTAATTGAAACCAGTTCGTTAGAGTTTATGTTTAGGTCAAGGCCAAATTCCCCTAAAAATATGGTTTTGGACCAGTCCGAGTCTGATCTTGCCTGAATTCAGTGCCAAATACAACAGCACTGCTGTTTAGGACATACATTACTATAAGGCAAAGTTATAATGTTCTGCTTTATTTTGTGGGATCTGCTCTGTATATACAGTTAATGTTCTCATTCTACTGCAGTTCAGAAACTACATGCAAACACATCTATGCATTGCTATAACTGACCCTGAACCCTATAGCAGAAAGCAGTGAATTAATCCCTATCACTAAAACATCATCTCCCATACTCCCTCTCTATGAGCCCTTGCTCTGACAAGGTCAGTGTACTACAATGCAGATTTAGACAGGCCTCTCCTTCGGGACACGTGCGCTGCTCTTGTAGCTCATCTGCTTGCTCTCCTTCTGCCCCCAACAGAGATCATCTACAGCTGGGTGTTCAATGAGCTCCCCTCGTTCGTGGCAGAGGACAGCCGGCGATTCATCTCGCAGGAAACTGGAAATCTGTATATCTCCAAGGTGCAGCCCTCAGACGTGGGCAGCTACGTGTGCCAAGTGAAGAACACTGTGACCAACGCTAGGGTCCTGAGCCCGCCGACGCCCCTGACTCTCAAAACAGATGGTGAGCTATTACACACACTTTGCAGACACACACACTTAAAGCTCTTCTCGCAAAACCCCCTTCACCTGCACAGCTGAGCCAGGCTGGATGCCAAACGCCTCTCTAGGTGAGCCAAATTGATGAATCAATACCATGACATGAAGTCTCTTTGCTAATAAATTAAACAGAGACATTATTTTACCGTTTTTTGCCAATGCTTCGGAAGATTAAAATGACTGAGCAGTTTCAACTGGCACGGGGTGATTCTAAATAAAAATGTAGGTCGCTCTAGTTTAAACATTATTCAATTCAATTCAATTCACCTTTATTTGTGTAGCGCTTTTAAAATGTAAATTGTGTCAAGGCCGCTTCACATAAAAGATCATAGTAAATTAAAGCAGTGTAGTTCAAGTTCAGTTCAGTTATCATTATCACATTATCATTACATGCATGTACTTACCTGTTGCATAATAGTGCAATTCCAGTTGTTACATTGTTAAGGTGAAATTTGTTTTTACTTTTCTTAGCTGATTATGAATAATTATATCTATTTAGCTTGGTGTGATTAGAGTTTGGTTCAAGATTAAACAGGCAATAAACACCCAAAGACTTACACTGAAACTTACACTTTAGAGACTATCATGTCCCATTTTCACTGATATCGTTCTGATGTGGGTCTGTTTTATTCTCAAACTATAGTGCTCAACAGAAATGGGCAGTCTAGGGTGGAAATATCTGATTAACCTCAGCCCAAAAGTCTTGCTGGTCTCAAATAGAGCCACAGAGAGTGGGTGGTAGAATGATGTTGCTATTGAGCACAGTGATACTGTTGCACTATATTGCTCTGTGTGTGTAAATATGCACAGTTGTATGCGAGACGGAGCCAGCATATGAGAGAATGGCAATTCAAGGGTTTTAGTTTTAAAGTATCAGACTTCTGTTGAATTGTTCTACCTTGTCAGATTGTCAAACCTCCCGTTTAGAATGTACCATCTTTGTCAGAAAGCACATCTTGTTATTCATTCATTCATTTTCCTTCAGCTTAGTCCCTTATTTATCAGGGATCGCCACAGCGGAATGAACTGCCAAACAAAAACAAAATTTGTTTTACACAGCGCATGTACTTTGAGCCACAACCCAATACTGACTAAATGATACTCGCATTATACACACACACTCATTCATTTTCTTTTCGGCTTAGTCCCTTTATTAATCTTGGGTCACCACAGAGGAATAAACCGCCAACTTATCCAGCATATGTTTTACGCAGCAGATGCCCTTCCAGCTGCAACCCACCACTGGGAAACATCCATACACACTAATTCGCACACATACACTACGAACAATTTAGCTTACCAAATTCACCTATACCACGTTTTTGGACTTGTGTGCACCGTCTTCGGGAAGCCGCTGAAATCGAATACTATACCAAAGTCTGTGATCCGGGGGTGTTACAGACTGTACCAAAAAACTGAGTGGGAGTGGGGGGGCTGAATTTACAGGAGTCTTCTGGGAGAAACAACAAAATGGGAGAATGGCGGAAGATGGGTCTGAAATACGGGAGACTTCTGGGAAAAATGAGTGTTGGCAGGTATGCTGGGGGGAAAACCAGAGCACCTGGAGGAAACCCACGTGAACACAGGGAGAACTTGCAAACTCCACACAGAAATGCCAACTGGCCCAGCCTGGACTCCATCCAGTGACCTTCTTTCTGTGTTGTGACAGTGCTAACCACTGAGCCACCGTGCTGCCCATTACATCTTGATTATGAAATATAATATATCCATCAGATTGTGCTACCAGTGTAAATTTTAATGTAGAAAGGTGCGATGAGATGTTGTAATATCTCCCTAACCTACTCCAAATCCCTAACCCCAACCTTAGAACCATTCAAATACAGTGATGGTATCAAATGCATGAATGTAAATTTAACCCAAGGACATGGAATGTTATTAGACTGCAGCTTCTACACAATTGATTTTAGTGTTCTCCAGCCTTTGGTGCCTAGCCTGCGGCTCTACAAAAGAAGTTTGGCCAGAGAAGAAATGGTCGTGCCCAACTGAACCTGGTTTCTCTCAAGTATTTTTTTTTTCTTCAGTTTCTTCAATTGGTGAAGTTTTGTTCCTCGCCACTGTCAACACTGGCTTGCTTGGTTTAGGACTTGTGGAGCTTCGCATCAATAGATTTGCTTTTAAGTGTTTGATCTTTCAGCAGTAAAAATTAAACCAGACTGAACTGAACTAAACTGAACTTCAACTCTGAAAACTGGACTGACAGAATTTCAGTTTACTAGAACTTCTATGTTAAAGGGTCACGAAACACCAAAACACATTTTTTGAGATGTTGACAGTCATATACGTGTCACACGCTGCTAAAAACACTTTTAGGACCCATATATTTCACAAAAAAGTGAAAATTTGTTGTTTTGTCAAGCAAATTCATTCTTCTGATTTGAAAAGAAATTTTTAAGCAACATCATGGCGATGAGATCATTGTATAAATTCCAGTGTGTAGACTGGATGTCTGTACCGGCGGGTACAATGTGACCTCTTTGAGCTTTCAGCATTAATTCATGAGAAAGACTTGGTTCGAATCAATCAGCGTGCTCTATTACAAATGATGTGCAACTTCATTAATATGCATCAAAGCTTCGAAGATTGTTTTTACCTGTTACAGTGCTCAGATGGCAGAGAGATGCCACGTTGTGTTGCCAACCGTAATTAAAACAATTGAAAGTAGAATAATTGTTTGGAGACATGGGTCGTCATTGTTGGGTTTATAAATGTGCTGCAACGTTTTATAAGGTTTTGTATTCAATTCCCCAAAATGAGACCACAGCTGCACTCACATGTGAATTACAGTGCTCTGCTAACACGCAACAAAAATATGTTTGTAAGGAACATTTTTTACCGGAGAGCTTTTGGCTTCTGGAAATAGTGAAATCCGCATTTGCCAC
Organism: Danio aesculapii; assembly: GCF_903798145.1. NCBI lineage: Eukaryota > Metazoa > Chordata > Actinopteri > Cypriniformes > Danionidae > Danio > Danio aesculapii. Next base: position 13,461,668 of record NC_079452.1, on the reverse strand, counting down.
TCATCCTCTTTTAAAAAAAGACGCAGTTCCAGTTTGTGTTGATTGTCCTGTCTCTACAGATTTGGTGTTCTTTGTTTGTGTTTATTCAGATGGCAAAGTTAGTTCGTATCGTCAGCAGACCTTTTTCAGTTTTTAAAGACAGACCTTAGTCAAGTTGATTTAGTTACTAAGTTTACAGTATGTTAATATCACTGAAATATTATGGACTGACAGATCCGCTGTAAATGCTGCTCTCTGAATGTAAACTTATAAACACCTTGATTAAACTGTTAACGTCATGTAGGATTTTTGCCGCATTTTGTGACAGGATAGTATATACACACATGGCTTTCTGACGCTACCTACAGAGTGCATCTAAGTTACCGAGAAATGCGGAGGGTTTTTTTTTCTCTCATACAACATGCGGTATCAAATTTCCATTAAAGCTACACTCTTCCAGCAGTTCCTCGCATCCAAAACCTCGTTTGTCACGGGGGCATGCATGAAATGTTCCTGAATGAAAGTGAAAGTGAAAAACTGCAGTTAAAGTCAACAAATTAATAATTTGGCAAATATTTTGATTACTGATGATCCATGTAAATATAGACACTGTCTTTTTCCCCTGCATCTGAGTGTTGTTTTGCCTCCTGAACTAAAACTTCCATTTTTGGCAAAACCTTCCCTCTTTCCCTCCCCCGACACTTCAACCTAAACAGAGCTGGACTCACCCACTTTTCTTACTTTTTTCAAACTAGAGGTGTGAAAACACTCTGCTGAGATCTACATTGTAAAAGCACTATAAAAATAAAAGTGAATTCAATTGATTATAGTGAGGTAGACAACATCATACGACAAATATTCGTAACATGCTTCAATTCACCTGACTGAGAACTAATCAGTAATCAGAACTGGCTTTAGATTGTGAAGTAATCTTATAGAAAATATGTATCACACCTTCTCTTTCTACTGTTTTTCTGTCAGAGCTGGAAATGGTCATTGATTAAAGAGCGGCACCTTTTTTTTTTTCATTTTAACACAGCAGAGCCCACTCTTCACTTACTGACGTAACAAGTTCCCTGTTTTGGACCTGGTTCTAGATATTTGCTCAGGTTTCAGATTGGACATCTTCTTATGGCACATGCACCAACACTGATGGAAAACGAAATGTTCAATGGAATACTTGGCATTCCGTTGTAATTATTTGTGAAATGTACTCACAATTTCAGATTTAAAAAATTGTTCGAAATTTGTCTGCGTACAGATAGGATGGATGGTACATTTGGTAAGACACACGACTTTTGAGACTATTTAATGGATTTCTGTAGCACACTCTTGAAAAAAATGCCATCAATATCTCAGAAGGCTACAAATAATGAATGTGTCAGCAGATCAGACTTGAAAGGAAATGTGGCGGTTTTTCAGCAGCGTGACAAGCGGGTCAGTTGTCTACATTAATGCTTTTATGTCATGTGAATCAGATTTAATGAGATGTCTGACTTATAAGTGTAGTTTATGCGCCTCTTCTTTTTTCGATGCACGAGGGCCCTTTAGGGCCAAACGAAACTGTCATGAATTCCAAACATCCACATTAAACAGAGAGCATGAGGTGCTTTATCTTTTGCTTTAGAGCACTTTTTTCCACACACAATGCACTCTGGTGAAACTGGCCATTGGGGAAATCATTTTCCAGCATAAAATTAACCGAATCAATGGTCCTCTTCCAGAATGGTCCGTAGCTTCTTTAATAGCAGATTCCCGTGGGCCAAGTGAGAGAGCCAAACATCCGACTGTAATTTTTCCATACTTCACAGACATACACTCATCACCTGCCGCCGGTACACATCAATGTCAGCCACCCCGCTACGCGATCCCAGGCTAAAAGGACTACAGTGCCCTGAAACCTTGTTTTTGCCTACGTTGCCTAATGTTGCACGTCCTTTGTGAGGGCACAACGTCCCCTTCAGTGCACTCTCAGGCATTTGCATAACCTTGTTGTTGAGAAACGCTCCTCGGAGACATACACGCATCTAAGCGCATTAGCATACTAAATTGGATTTGCGCCTCTCGTTAGCACAGATTGCAAATGCAAGTAGCGTCACATGCTCGGAAGTTAAGGAAAGAGCTAAGACGTGCGGCTGAAGGCTAGAAAGGAAATAAAAAAGTCTCGAGGGATGCCACAGGTGGTAGAGTCGGGATGGATTGCTTTAGGGCAGCTGCATTTGCAAATAACCGTAGAGTCAGGGTCTCGCGGAAGGCTGTGCAGCGGTTCAGCGAGAGGTTAGTCACCCATAACACAAGCACGGCTGATGGGAATCTTTATTCATCCCGTGCCTGACGTTTGCCACATTAGCTTGGCAGGCATTGTGTGGAAAGCATCGCACGTTCGGCAGTTAAACGGCTCGGCGGGTTGCGCCTAAAAGCCTGAAAATGATTTCGGCACCTCTTGCCAATCTCGAACTCTCATGTGTTCAGCTGTTCTTCCGGTCCTCTCGAAGCGCACCAAAGTGCACCTTGTGATCTGTGTTTTCTGCTGAGACAGGATGATAATTAACTGCACGAGAGGCTCGGTGCCGGAATGCGCAGGTGAAACGCTTCACCTATGTCCTTCCCTTGGCTAAGACGCTCTTAATCAAAGCTGCCCAGCTGCATCTGCGCCTGGCTGCACCTCCAGGGCAACTCATGCATCTTCCCCGCCTGCTCCCTTTTGGAGAAAAGCAAAGGCCTTCTGTACTTATTTGATGAATCGCACTTAATAGATGCTACTCGGATGGAACAATAACTCTCACAGAGTCGGAGCGCTCACAAAACACCGGGATCACTCGTCCTTCCCGCTTGGCCTTGGACCTTGAAAGGGCAGCTTTTTTAGTTTGGAGGGTCAAGCATTTCTGAGGCTTTCATCATTGTCATTCATTTACAGGAGAATGCCTATGAGTGTCCTTGAATTCAAAGAGCGAAAGTGCAGTTGTTCAATTATTGAGCTACCAAAGTTGGGTCAGTGTTTCAAATGACATTTCAAATGTCACGAGGGGTCATAAAAAATGCATAGTGATAGCATTGATGTCTCATTTTCTAATAATATCACCGCATGCATGCTTTTCTAATCACAAAATGAGAAACCTGAGAGTCAGGAAAGAGGCTGCTGTGCGAAACTCTACAGTTTTCTGTTTGAGTGTGACTACCTGTGAGCCCAGCAAATGCCAAGTTTGTCACAAAAAAAAAAGGATGAGCAAGAATGAACAGATGTTCACTTCAGTGTGATTTGTTTTCTGTATCCTGTTCACAAATCAGCCAAAAAGTTAGAATTGATTAATTAAATAGTGTACCGTACAGTATTGCCAAAACAATTTGCATTACATAAACAATGACTAAAGTTAGTTAGTTAGTTAGTTAGTTAACTGGTCCTCGTAGGGAAAATTTATTTGCAGCATACACTCACAGAGACTTATTTTCTTTTTTAAATATTTCTCAAATGATGTGTTACAGAGACATTTTCACAGTATGTCTGATAATATTTTTTCTTCTGGAGAAAGTCTTAGTTGTTTTATTTCGAGCAGAACAAAAGCTGTTTTTATTTTTTGAAAACCATTTACGGTCAAAATTATTAGCCCCTTTAAGCTTGTGCTGGCCTGTCATATGGCCACACAAGACTAAGGGTAACACACACACACACAGACATTCATTCATACATACACACGCACATTCGCTCAGAATCACACGCATACACATAAACATACACTTACATTCGCTCAGACCCAAACAATTAACCAACACATACGCGCACCTTGCTTAGAACTACACACATACAGACAGGCATCGTATCCATAAGCACTTTACGTAATAGAGACTGACAACTTTCCTTAGTTTCATATCTTTATTTATAATATAAGTTCTGAACATTACATGTCACAATTTGTTTCGGTACGTTGTTTACTGGTTTGGAGTGCACACATTCTAGTTTACATTTGCACTGTTTCTGTTATCTTATGGTTATTTCTGTTGAGTTAAAGTTACCGGAGAGTGCAGTGGAGGATGACTGGTGACGCTATGGTCTGCTGGATCGGCCGCCATGTTTACTGGCAAAGGGCTGATTCGCGTGTGCGTCAAAGATTTATGTCCGGGTGATCCCGCGTGGCGGAACCAATGCGACGTAGTGATAAGGGGATTGTTGTTTTATTGTTTCCCCTATGTTGTTTAAGTGGATCCACCGTTTTTGTATAAATACTCTGTAGTTGTTTCATTTGGGAGGTCAGTTTGGTTGTGATCAGACTTCCTGAATTTCTGTTATATTTTTGTTTGGTTGGCCTCAATTTGTTTCCAACTAGTATTTATGTTGGAATATTATTTTGTTTAGGTTAAATAATCTCACAAAGCTATATATTTTTTTCGATTGTCGACAGAACAAACCATCATTATACAATAACTTGCCTAATTACCCTAACCTGTACTGTCATCATGGCAAAGATAAAATATATCAGTTATTAGAAATGAGTTATTAAAACTATTATGATTAGAAATGTGTTCAAAAATTGTCTCTCCATTAAACAGAAATTGGGGAAAAACATAAATAGGGGGGCTAATAATTCTGACTTCAAGTGTATATAAATAAATCACTTAAAAACATGGAACCCCTACTCTTAAATTAATAATACAGTCGACTAGCCATCTGATGGAGGAGGAATTTAAAAACTTTAACTGCTTGGCATATAAATTATATTTTTTTCCTATTTCTTACACACCTAATATAATGATTATACATTGCACGTAAACAATTAAATATAGAATTAAAATAATATAACCCACTTTCTTTTAAATTATAGTAGGCATATAAAAAATACCCTATATAGACTGTTTTGACAAGGTGTTTTCTTTTTTATACTTCAGATGTATTTTAATACAACTAATTTTGATTAATTGGCTATAACTTTTGACTGCTTTTTCCTTTTGTATGCTGTTATGTGCACATTATATTTCTCACGCATATGCAAGGGGACTGAAATTGAATTTAAAACACAAAAGACACTAAGCCATTAATAGGAAAATTGACGTTTTGAAAACTGAACTGAAACTATATTGTTAAAAATAAACTTGCGGGGCTTAATTTACGTAAAAATTATTTTTTATTATAATTTTAGTGATCTGTTGAGGTAGGTCAATTTATTTTTATGCTTTTGATGAAATAGCATTAAGCTTAAGAGACCATGCGCTGGACCGTTTCTCTGTGTTTTGCTGGTAATGTCTTGAAATAAATAATTAGTTCGGCTTTTTTAATTATTCATTGATTATTTATGTACAATAATTGAGAAATGAAATGAGATAGTAAATTATATACAACAACGAAAATGTAAATGAAATCTATAAATAAAAAATGTCAATGAAAAAGCTTATTTATCCACTGTCCTATCACTTTAAAATAACAAACACTGTACATCTCTCTATATTTAGGCTAAACACTGCTTTATTTATTTATTTATTTATTTATTTATTTATTTATTTATTTATTTATTTATGCCTACTTATTTGTATGTATGTTTGTAGTTTCATTTTCATTGTCTTTTAGTTCTTTCATTTTATCCTCATTTCACTTAACAAGTTTACAATGATAAAAAAGCTTGTTACCATATAATGCTTTGTTTCATTGTTTTATCATCATTTACAAGTAGCAGAGTATTTATAGCTACTGTATATTTCTGTTCGTTCGCATCCTGGCCCTTTGTGCCCCCAGGCAGCATAGTCGCAAACTGCAGTTATACGTAAAAACAAATTCTTAATCCTTTAGTGCGGTGGCGGTACAACTCGCAGCAATAATACTCCTTTTAAAGTATCACCCACTGTACATAAAAAAGAAAATCCTGAAAACTTAGATGAATATGAACATAAACAAGATTATTATTGTGTTTATTAAGAAAACACAAACAAACAGGTAAGAAAAGCAACATATTCTGAAAACGTAGCGCTATATACTGTACATTTCTGGAGATTACGAATTACGTTGCAGGAGTTATGTATGGCTGCATTTCTTTAAAACTAATGCTATGAGGTGGTATGACCTTTTTGTGCTTGCCAGCTGATCACCTACCAGTTTGATCAGCTACCAGTTTGTCCAGTAGCTCACCATGTAAGTTGGCAGACTTGAGACACAGAGAATTTAATCACAACGATGGGGTTCGAGTGCGACAAAGAACGATTCCAGAAAGTGGGTAAGACAAAAACTGAAGCTAAAAAATAAAATAAACAAGTAAATAACAGGGTGAGACTGTGGTAAAATCTGAAAACGTGGTAAAAATCAGGCCAGGGCTTTTCTTTTTCTAGATTGCATTTTAAAACTTTTGGTTGGGTTCAGGGAAGTGGGTTTACGGGTCAATAAGTACTTTTGAAAACACTATTGGTTGGGTTTAGGAAAGGAGGAGAGTGGGTCAGTCAGTCAGTCGACAGCGGCGTCTGGTGGATTTACATGAGAACACCAGTTGCGAATGGCACTCGCGAGACAAATTTGAGATCTCAAAAATTGTACACAGCAACCTCTGGTGGGTTCGCGAAAATAAATACTGCAAAAAATGTAGCTCCTGGGACATATTTGGCATTCTCCAGAAATGCGTTTAGTGGTACATTTTCAGAATGAGCCTGGGAAGAAAAAAATGAGAAATAAATAAATAAATTAATTAATAAATTAATAAATAAATAAATAACATAACTTACACAATCTGTATGCATTCAGATGAATGAATCTTTCTCTCCTGCGTATGATATCTGGCAACAAGAAACTATATTGTAGGCAGAGTCAAAAATTGCTAGTGGGTCTTTTCTCTGTTTTTTTTTTTAATGTTTTATTTTATAAGCATCCTTATTTGAATCTGCCAGTGTCTGAATAAGGATAGCATTACTGCGCTGTTGTAGCAGTGGTGTTGATTTTGCATAAATACAGGTGTCGCTAGCTGAATTTTCGAGGAGTTAATTTAATTTTGAACACAGTTGTCACTCTTGTAAATAACTGCACAGAATGTGATTGAACACCTGGAGGAGTGACAGCATATACTGGCGTCGCTCCAGTCATGTTTGAATAAAGCCAATGTCATTCATTTCAGTGCAAACACACATCCTTTCTATGCAAATGAGGCTTAGTTTAGTCACAAGTTACAAACGCTGCCTATCATTGCCAATAATTCTAATGCTTTGCTCAGCTATCAAAGTAAACATTATGTAAATTATGCTATTTTAATGTTGGTTGGTTGGTTGGTTGGTTGGTTGGTTAGATTGATTGATTGATTGATTAATTGATTAATTGATTAATTGATTAATTGATTAATTGATTAATTGATTAATTGATTAATTGATTGATTCATTGATTGATTCATTGATTCATTGATTGACTCATTGATTGATTTTTAAAGTTGTCAGGATAAAAAAAATATTCATGTTCTTGCAGCAAGGGAACAATACATAAGAAACTCAAGAGGTTTCCTTCTGGTTGCTCAAAGGGCAGTCCTTTGAGGCCAGTTATTATACAGGCATACAAACATATGATGAAGCATAGTCTTTAAGTATTGGTCTAAACAGTGTGTTTGGTTGAATCTTATTGATCATATAGTCAACTCTTTGTCAGCACACTCCACCCATTCAACTGATTAAAAACTACAGCTGAGCATGTGATTATATCAAGAAGCACATACATTTATAACATTACCTTTGGGTTTCTTTAAAAGAATACATATATAAAAATAATATAAATAGACTAAATGGAAATTAATGAAATAATTTATGTTACAAAAGTGCTCAGGTTTAAATCTAAATGGTTTTGAATTGTATTTATACATTTGACATCAATCAGATGCATTGAAACTCTACTTTCAAATTAAATATGAAAATAAATATCTTCAAAAAAAAAACAAAAAAAAAACAGGGAGGGTAATAATTCTGACTTCAACTGTATATATATATATATATATATATATATATATATATATATATATATATATATATATATATATTTATATATATATAGAAAGTCTTATTTGTTTTATTTTGGCTAGAATTAAAGCAGTTTTTAATTTTTCAAACTTAAAAATAATTTCGAAATTATTAGCCCCCTATGTATGTATATATATTATATATACGTATATATAATTTTTTTTTACAGAACAAACCATTACAATACAACAACTTGCCTACTTACCCTGTCCTGCCTAGTTAACCTAATTAACCAAGCCTTTAAGCCTTTAAATGCCCCTTTAAGCTGTATAGAAGTGTCTTGAAAATTGTTATGGCTCGTTTGTTGAATTTAGGTTACATTGCTTCTACATGGCAACAAATTCTAATTAGATTATAAGTAGACTGTTAGGTTTGGGTTAGGTTTTGAGTTAGATTTTGGGTTAGGGTTAGGGTTAGTGTAAGTTAACATGTACTTGATAAGTTTCTTATAGTCAGTTAAATGTCTGTTGAAGAAGCAGTATAAACAGATATTAGGCAGACAGTCCACTAATATTTAAATGAACCATCAAAATAAAGTGTTACCTAAAGAATATCTAGTAAAATATTATTTACTGTCATCATGGCAAAAATAAAATAACATTAAATAGGGAAAAATGAAACTGGGGGCTAATAATTTAGGGGGGCATTTTAGGGGGGCATAATTATTTTATTATTATATTAGTATGGTGTATTAGTGTACTAGTATATTAGCGTTATATAACATTATTATTATTATTATTATTATTATTTATTTATTTTATTTTTTATTTATTTATTTGTTTTTTTTTACATATGCTTTTATGTTTTTGAAAGTGCTTTTTTAGCAAGGATACTATTGGCATCAAAAAGCATGAAAACTCAGCATACATTGCTGCCTATTGACCATGATCAATGTATATTGCTATATAGCTTTTGCTACACTAAGCAAGAATTCTGACTGACCTTTCATGGTGGCCATTTTCCTCAAACGGGCATTTGAGTTCATATCAGGACATCACAGTAAACATTTATTGGGCCCTCAGGAATACCTATTTAGAAGGTCTTGTGAGCTGTGCCTCGGTGATGTGTTCAGACACCGAGTGGACATGTGCTAAACATAAATATAAATGCTTCAATAGGAGCACTGTGGACTACAGAACGAATTGTAACATGACACATCTCATAATTGTGATTTTAATGGGAAGTGAAATGGCAATGTGATGATGCACAGCGCCAAATGATTATGCTTTAAACATTCTGACAACTTAACAGGAGGGTTTATGTGGCTACAAATAGCAAGGACCTTGACAGTCATTTGATTTTCAACCGAGCGTCAATTTATTTTTGCCTTACTTGAGATATTCACCCCCAAATGTTTTAATTGGTCATCGTTTCCTCATCCTCATGCTGTTACAAACACTTCTTTCTTTCTTTCTTTCTTTCTTTCTTTCTTTCTTTCTTTCTTTCTTTCTTTCTTTCTTTCTTTCTTTCTTTCTTTCTTTCTTTCTTAGGGATATAAAACTTTGACAGAATTATTTATACATAGTTCTTATGCGATATCAGGTCAGTACAAAGTTTATTTTTTGTAATATTATATATTTTTATTCTGTATGATTTGTTCCACTGTTTCAAAATAATAGGAATAATTATACACACAAAAACAGAGTTATAATTATCTAACTTTTTTATCCCTAATTTATTTTAATGAATTTAATCCCTATTTTCAAGACAGATGTGTCGCACTTGTTATATTTGTGTGAAGCATATTTCTCACTTGCATCTCACACAATTGCCATGATCCACATAACAATATGCACATATTTAACAAAAGGTTGGGGTAAATTGTTCTGAAATGTATTTATTTATTTGTTTATTTATTTATTTGTTTAAAGTAAGTTTTGCAAAAAAAATTGTAAAATGAAAAAAAAAAAGAAAAAGAAAAGAAAAACAGACTTCTGGAATCAAATGAAACACTAGAAGGTAGAAAACCTAAGTAAAATACAACAACCAGAATCATATAAGCAAAAGTTAATTATTGCTTATTATTAATAGAAATGTGTATTTATATCATGCTATGTAGCTTATTTAAAATGGACAGACTGTAAAGGTAAAAACTTTAACACGCATTTATTGTTATATATATATATATATATATATATATATATATATATATATATATATATATATTATATATATATATATATATATATATATATATATAATGAGCTAATGTTTTTTTTAACTATAGGAAATTGTGACAATGGGGCAGCACGGTGCCTCAATGGTTAACAATGTCATCTCACTGCAAGAAGGTTGTTGGATCGAGTCCTGGCAGTGCCAGTTGGTATTTCTGTGTGGAGTTTGCATGTTCACCTTGTGTCCATGTGGGATTTCCTCCAGGTGCTCCGGTTTCCCCTACTGTGCAAAGACACTGCTTGGTGCATGAGTGTGTATGAATCAGAGTCTATGAGTGTTTCCCAATACTGGGAAAAAGGTCTAAGCAGAAGGAGAATGAATGAATGATTGAATGAATGAATGAATGAATGAATGAATGAATGAATGAATGAATGAATGAATGAATGAATGAATGAATGAATGAATGAATGTCAAGTTTATTTGATGTTTTTTGTCCAACTTTAATTTTGATTACATTAAAAATTGTAGCATGATGGGACAAACAATATGACTTTGGAAAGTCTTTAATAATTTAGTTTAGCTTAGCTTAGCTTAGCTTAGCTTAGCTTAGCTTAGCTTAGCTTAGCTTAGCTCAGCTCAGCTCAGCTTAGCTTAGTTTAGTTTGTCACTTTTAACCATTAACGTATCACCTGATAAGTGATAATTAATCAGATGTTCGTTTTTTTATTTGTATTTATAAAGTACATATTCTGCATTATTTTATTCTATATCCATAATTCGACACAAAAATTCTTCCCAAACCTACTACCTTAATAGTTATTAATACACTCTCAAAAATAAAGGTACGGAAGCTGTAACTGGGGTTATACCTTTTCAAAGGTACACATTTGTACTTAAAGGGTCCATATCAGTACCTAAAAGGTATGTATTAGTGGAAAGTAATGGGTTTCATTTACTCACGTTACTGGACTTTTTTTTTTTTTTTTTTTCTGGAATTTATATTTTTTAGAGTAGTGTTTAAAATATGTAATTTTACTTTTACTTAAGTATGATTTGCCTAAAGTATTGTATTTTGTTACATTTAATATTTTTAATGTTTAAATAAAACATGTCAAATGATTAGATCTCTGCGTGGAGCACTGGCTGGTGTCAGACTCTTAATGCAAACCAAAAATCTCTCTGAATAATTACAATTAATAGCAAAATGTATTTGAAAACAGTATTATTTTTAATCTAGATTAATCTCACTGTAATCTTGGAATTAATCTAGAATAATCTAGGTTAAAATGGCTCATTTGAATTCTACCGAAGGCATTCAGAATGTGTGTGCTACCCAAATAATGACATCAAAATGCAAACTTGTACTTGTGTTTACTAACTGTTTATTCAGTTCAACATGAATTTTGAACTGTAGACCTAGATAAACTCGAAACAGTGATTTTTGATTACCTTAATCTGACTAAAGTCATAACTGAACTAAACATAAATGGAATTAAGATGTGGAGTATGCATATATTAGTGGCGTTATTGAAGTAAACACTGCAATCAAACTATTACCGTCATGTAGGACTTTTGCCATATTATCCAACAAGATCCAAGACACGTGGATGTCAGTAAAGGACCACCCACACACACACACAAACACACACACACCACACACATACACATCGCGAAATGCTGAACTTTTTTATTTTCATTTGGCATGCATTATTAAATTCCATACCACTCTAACCAGTCCTTAATCCTTATTTGCGTCTAATACTCCAGTTTGTCACAGGGGCATGAATGAAATGCTCATGAGTGAAACTGCCGAACTGTAGTTAAAGTCACCCAAAATTACAGGAAACTCTTATATGAAAGCACTTCACGTAAACACCTTAATTATATTATTGTCTATTAAGGCAAATAACTAGATTACAGATGTCCATGTAAGCATAGTCAGTAGTGTCTTCAAAGTAAGTGAAAGATCCAGAAGGGCATCCTGCTGATTTGATTCAGAAGGGCACTTTTTGGTCAGACGGCTCACCGGTTTGACTTTCATTCACGGTCATTTTAAAAAGCATCTGGGCTATTTTATTTGTATATATTTTACTCGAACGCATAAACTCTACAGGTGCCTGATATTTAGATGTGGAGCTAACATTAATCACATTCACTCTAGTGAACTGCATCTGTGTTAGCACGTCACGTTTAATGTGGTAATTTCCCAGTAGGAATACACACAGGTTCGAAACTCGTTCTCGCCCACTATAGTGCAATTTGGCCAGGTATATATCCGCACTAACATATCAAGGTAAAAGTCATCATAGCTTGTGTAGAATAGACATAACAGTATTTTTTTAGCGCACAATAAGAGTCTCACGTTAATGCAGCATATTAACCCCGATAACAGCCCACCACTAGAAAACAGACATACTTTTGAAAATGTAGTAATACTTCTGTGGTTATTTTGGTTAAAGTAACCTAAAAGTAATACAAAAGTAGTGAAATGCATTTCTGAGATATTAACATTGTATTGTAAAAAAATAAGTGACTAGTAATATCAGTAATTTTTTATTTTAGTATTACATTCGGAAGTAACTTGCCCAACTGTGTTCGCAACATTGCTAATGTTCATTAGGACCAGGATTAGATATTTGATTGCCTATGCACAATTTAGCTAACATAGCAGATGTTCCACTAGAATTAGTTTAAATTGTTAAACAGGATAATATGTCAATTATTTTAAATAAATCTATCATTTTTTGTTATCTGTCTTCAATTTTTTAAGTTGCTAATACAAATAAAAACAACTAACAGGAGATTTATATCCTACACTCTCAGAAATAAAGGTACAGGGGCTGTCACTGGGGCAGTACCTTTTCAAAAGATACATATTTGTACCCAAAGAGTCCACAGTGGTACCTCAAAGGTGAATTTAAGTGCCCAAGTGTACCTAAAAAGTACCTTTGCGGTACCATTATGGACCCTTCAGGGAAAATTATGTATCTTTTGGAAAGGTACTGCTCCAGTGACAGCTCCTGTACCTTTATTTCTGAGAGTCTATTGTCCCTTTTGAGAAATATTTACTCTTTTCTCATGAGTACGTTAATTTTTAATTTTACTTGAGTTTATTTATAGACATATAACTTTACTTTTACTTAAGTAAAAATTTAAAGTAACAGTAATTTTACTTGAGTAGAATATTTTATTACTCTTTCCACCTCGGTGTGTTAGTACCTACAAATTTCAAGAGGTACACTTTTGTACTTTTTAGGTAATAATATGAAGCCTGGGTGACGCAGTGGCGCAGAAGATAGTGCTGTCGCCTCACAGCAAGAAGGTCACTTGTTCGAGCCTCGGTTGGATCAGTTGGCGTTTTTTTTTTTTGTGAAGTTTGCATGTTCTTCCTGCATTCGCGTGGGTTTCCTCCGGGTGCTCAGGTTTCTCCCACAGTCCAAAGACGTGGTATAGGTGAATTGGGCAGGCTAAATTATCTGTAGTGTATGTGTGTGAATGAGTGTGTATGGATGTTTCCTAGAGATGGGTTGCAGCTGGAAGGGAATCTGCTGCGTAAAACATATGCTGGACACATTGGCGGTTCATTACGCAGTGGCGACCCCAGATTAATAAAGGGACTAAGCTGAAAAAAATGAATGAATGAATGAATATGTACCCTTGAGGTATTAATAAGGACCCTTTAGTTAAATGTGTACCTTAAATGTGTACCACCCCAGTGACAGGTTCCATACCTTTATTTCTGAGAGAGTAAGCTGAGAATTAAAACTTTATTAAGCTCAAAGTCATAGTCATGGGTTTGTTAATAAAGCTAATCATACCTTAAAGAAAGACCAAAACAGAAGCATGAGTGTGAAAATGACGCAAACTATCTATTTTACAGTTTTTGCACCACCATGTCTTATGGGGCTATGTGAGTATCTCCCACTTTGCTTTCAATTTACGCTTTTGGTTTTGGTTTAGTCATTAGGAAATAGATGTGAAACCCAGCATTGGGATAATGGCTTTTTCATTAGCAGTTGGATGTGAAAGCTTTAAACGTCTGATGTATGCCCAGACTTTCATCAGGTGATTGTCCTGTACAGCACAACAAAAAGAAAAGGGAAAATTGCATTGCACAAAACTACCCCATTCCATGTTAATAAATGGATTAAATTTTTAGATTTGAAAATAGGCGTCGCGGCACAAAAAGATCTCATATGTTTGTTTCGGCACAGCTGGCCTAGAATTCAGTCCTATCAATTTCAGCCCCTCTAGACACTAAATAGGATACGCAGAAAATACATTGCAGCAAAAAACCAATGAAATATCGCAAATTCATTATACACACAGGGTTGCTTTGGAATCATAAATGTGTAACAAGTAAGGGGATTGAGACTGAAATTGAAAAGTTGTTTGGGGGGGAAAACGGACTGCTATCATAAAATGGGCTATAAACGTGCTGGAGATTACAGCTGTAGGCAAGGAGGCAGAGTTTGGCTGGTTAGTTTCATCAGTTAGTTTTTGCTTATCTGGTATATGTCATGCCTACAGCATTCTTGAGGCAAAATGCATCTTTCTTCATTGACCATTCAAAAGCAGCCTTGTAAAAATCACTTTGGTTTAAATCTCAGTGTGTGCATTATCCTTGGAGTCTTTCAGCAGGTTACATTGTTTTTGTTTTTATTTTTATTTTTTTATGAGTGAATCCATTCAAACAATTCATTCAAAAAGCTGATTCATTCATATTCACAGCACACGGATGGTGATGAAACACTGAGCTCATCCATTTAACCCTTATGTGCTGTTGGGGATGATGATGGTGCTGGGGTGATTTTGTGTCTTAATTTGGCCAGAACTTTCTTTATGTTTCAGCTAGCAGAATGATATTTGGTGACATATCTTATTTTGACACATATTTTGAGAAAATGCTTTGAATAAAAAAACCCCTCAATGATACACTCTAGGTAAATACTACCCTTTTGTTATGTTAAGGCTGAAAACATCCACTAAATGAAACTGCTGTAAAACTGCATCAGAATTTATTTATTTATTTGTAAATTTGTTTGCATAAATCTGTTAATTAATCTCAGTCCTGATCAAGATTGCTAAATTGTTAAGACGATTACATGATTTTAACTCTTTAAATGCCAAATTCATAACTGATGTCACTGATTTGGTGAAAAAAAAAACACACAAAATGACGTATTTTCATTGTAAAAAGTAATTGTAGACTTTTTTTTATCAAAGTCTTGGACATGTGAAACAACATTGCCTTTGATGCATTGTTTTTGATTAATTTTCTTTTTTTTTCTGTATTTTTATGAAGTATAACATCAAATTAAAGTGTGTGAATGTTTGTCTGTAAGTGTGTAAGAGTGACCTTTATGCATTCACCTTGATGTGTCTCAGAAAATCAAAATATGCATCTCAGGTCTCAGAACTACATGGGGTAAACAAAAACAAAGACTGTATATTTATGCACCATCAAATGTGCTTATAATGGAAGTCAATGGGGCAAAAACAGCCAACCAACAGTAAATCTAGCAATGCATCAAAGCAAATAATGTTACTAATCGTTCACATGTCCAAGACTGTGATTAAAGGTAAAAAATTCGAATCCACAATTACTTTTTACATTGAAAATACATCATTCTGTGTGTTTTTTTTTTTTCTTTCACCAAATCAGTGACATCATTTGTGAACTCGGCAATTAAAGAAAAAAAATTCTAAACAATTTAGTAGTTTTGATCAGGACTGAGGTTGATAACCAGATTTATACAAAAAATTAAAATATATTCACTGCTGCATTTTTAAAGCAGTGGATGTTTTCTTCCTTAACATAACACAAGGGTAGTAAATTTAAACAATGCACAAAGGTTAAGTGATTCAGTCAAAAATGCAGATTCCTTCAGGTCCAAAACGTGACTTCCTTTGAGTTAATTATGTATCGTTCAACCGATTTGTTTTAAAAATAAGTGATTGAGTCTTTATAAATTTATAATACTTCGTTTTAATGATTTATTTAAAAATGGGAAATAATCCAGAAACAAATGTTTACTTTTATGAGTGAGTCATTGAATTATTTAACATGCTGATTAGGTCAAAGTAAACGAGACCATCTTGATGAGTGGGTCATTAAATCATTAATTTAAATGATTCATTCACACTGATGCGTTTATAAAATTGATCTGGAATAAAGTGTCACTTTCTTTATTACTAATTGAATGATTGATTGAATCGTTTTTTTGGCCAAAATGGATCTGGAGTGATTCAATTATTCACCCACCAGATTTATCCAAAAACACCAAATTATTGGAATCATTGAATCATCCCTTTTCCTAAATATGTGTATACTTCTTTCTAACATTTTTATATTAATAAAATTTAGAAAAACAAAAACCGATTACTTTGGATTTCTACCTTGAATTATCAAAATGTATGTCAGTCTCTGCTACTTTTTCCATGTTCTTTTAAATATGCTTGGCTCTATCGCCTAGCCACTTCCTGCTAACATAAACATAACTTTCTAATAGCAAAAACATTATTTTATATATTTAAAAACAACACATTCAGTGCCATGAAATTTGTTCTCCTGATTTTTCAACATTCGGAATAATTTAAGAGCGAATTATCATCTTTATATATTTGAATCATTAATTCAAATGGTTGATTCAAAAACGCTGATGCATTCAAGAAGAAAATGTGATCTATATTGATCGTGGAATGATTCATAAAATCCGTTTATTCAAAAATAGTGATTCATTCATGGATAAAATGTTACTGTCTTCATGAGTGAGTAGTTGTATCATTTCCCTGCTAAAAAATCCAGCTTAAACCAGCCTAGGCTGGTTGGCTGGTTTTAGCTGGTTGACCAGCCTGGTTTTAGAGGAGTTTTGGCCATTTCCAGGCTGGTTTCCAGCCATTTCCAGCCTGGTTTTAGCTAGTCAGGCTGGAAAATGACCTGCTAAATCCTGCTAAAACCAGCCTGACCAGCCTGGTTTAAGCTGGACATAGCTGGTTTTGGCTGGGCTCCCAGCCTGGCTCTGGTCAAGTTGGTTTTAGCTGGTCATCTCCCAGCCTGACCAGCTAGGACCAGGCTGGAAATGGCTGGAAACCAGCCTGGAAATGACCAAAACCCCTCTGAAACCAGGCTGGTCGACCAGCTAAAACCAGCCAACCAGCCTAGGCTGGTGTAAGCTGTTTTTTTCAGTAGGGTCATTTAGCCAATTTATTATTATTGAATCATTGAGAAAATCAGCAATCGACTCCTTTTAGGACTGAGTCATTGAATGATTCACACATCAGATTTAAATTTAAGATTCTAAATGTATGAGTGAATCATTTAAATCATTGAATCATCAACTGATTTGTTAAAAAATGCTGATCATTTGGAAATTAAATATAAGTAAATTATTATCATTTGATTCATTTAAGTAAAAGAAATATCTCATAATTATTGTACCTTTTTTTAAATAACAGTGGTGTGATATTGCATTAATATAAACTTGACTTTCCAGTTGGCTCTAATATGGTTGAAACAGCATAAATTTGATCTTTTATTTATTTTTCGCCACAATTCAGTAATGATGGTCAATGCGTGTTCTCAATTATTGTACAATTGAAATATTTGTTATGTCCTTCAAAGTGCAAAAATGGAAAGAAACACTTCCTCATGCAAAATTCATACACCAGTTTCCCATTTAATAAGACTGATAATGATAATTAGGCCCCCGAATGGGAGTGTTTTCCTCCGTAATTGCAGACTTACTCAATGCCAGCTGACATATCTCTCAGCAAATGGATATAGATGGGCCCTTGCAACATCCGCATGAATAAACAAAGAATCTGTGCCCTCCGGCTATGACTGCCGAAGTGAACTGCAGCCATTCAAGATTCCTCTGCATTGCACGGAATTGTGCACATCAATTAGACTCCAGCGTGGTATTCTGTTTTCAGGACAAATTCTCTCGCCCCGTTTCCCAGCGGTCTCTGTAGTGTACTTGCAAAATAATTTAGTTTAGCAGCTTGTCATGAGAGCTACTGTGGAGAATTCCCTCTCTTTGTCACTGGCAGCTACTGGGTTTGCCGTACCGTGGCACCTGTTTGCTGTGATCCCTCGAGCTTTGTTGTGCTGAATTGTAAATCCAGGAGATTGTTTGTTCTTGTACAGTAGATGGAATTTATTAATGCATTAAGAAGCATGCCCGAAGTTGAACCCTGTAAGCCTTAAGCCTGACAAGTGAAATATATTTTGCTCTATTTTTTTTTTAAGGAACAGCTTACTGAACCTTTAGAGAACATATCAAATAATATATGCAGTATGTTAATATTTACAATAAGGTTGTATGAATTTGAACAATACATTAATCATAGTATATGTTCATGTTAGTTAACATTAGTTGTGAAAATACAGTTGCCATATATATATATATATATATATATATATATATATATATATATATATATATATATATATATATATATATATATATGAGCAATATTACACAGGTAGCAGTGTGATATGGCTGTATATCAGCAGTGGTGGGAGGCGTGTGTTGCTCGAGGCTGCAGGTCGAGTGCCTTAGTGTCCCACAAGTGACTATATACAGCCATATCGCACTGCTACAACTGTGATATTTCATTTATAACAGTTTGATGGCATCAATGTGTATATGAGGAAAAAATCAAACATGGAGAATCTCAAAAATCCTTTTGTACGAGGAACTACTTTCTTCCGCCATTCATTCACATCTGCAGCTGACATCAGAAGAGCAGAAACTGACGTCACTTTAGAGCTAGTATTTGAATGATTCTCTAGCACAGGGGTTTTCAAACTTTTAGGACACACACCCCCCCCAAGTTTGGCAAATATTACTGGTGCCCTCCTTCACCCCCCCCCCCCCCAGGCCAAAATTATAATGCATGTGAAAACATCATTCACATATTACTTGCTGCGTTTAAAGTGCATAGAATTAATTACATTGAAACATAAATATACAGCTTACCTGATTCAGTGTGATGGCTGAGCCTGTTTCTGCGAGGACAACATGGTTGTATTCCTGACACGACTAACCATAAAACTAACCATAAATCAGCTTTCACTGTCAATAAGCGTGAGCCATAGCATACTTGCTTTTGATGTGCGTACAACAATATTTTAATATGATTTTAATATGATTAATACAATACTCTGATTAAGAGTCAACATGTAAACAGCGATTTTTGATTATTTTAATCCGACTAAAGTTATAACTGAACTAAACACAAATGGAATTAAGATGTTGAGTATGAATATAGGCCTATTAGTGGCATTATTGAAGTAGCACTGCAATCAAACTATTATCGTCATGTAGGACTTTTCGCCATATTTTCCGACAAGATCCACACATGCGGCTGTTAGTTAACAACCGCACACACATCGCGAAATGCGGAAGTTTTTTTCTTGCCATTTGGTGTGTGTTATTAAATTCCATAACACTCTCATCAGTCCTTACTCCTTATTTGCGTCTAATACGCCTGTTTGTCACAGAGGCATAAATGTTCATGAGTGAAGGTGAAACTGTAGTGAAGTGCAGTTAAAGTCACCCAAAATTACAGGAAACTCTTACATGAAAGCACTTCACGTAAACACCTTAATTATATTATTGTATATTAAAGTAAATAGCTACATTACATATGTCCATGTAAGCGTAGTCAATTATGTCTTCAAAGTTAGTGAAAGATCCAGAAGGGCATCCTGCTGATTTGATGCAGAAGTGCAATTGTTTGTCAGACGCTCACTGGTTTGACTTTCATTCATTGTGATTTCTTTTAAAAAGCATCCGGTCTATTTTATTTGCATATATTTAATTTGAATGCATATTATGCAGTTTCTGTTGCCAGCTTGTGGTGCATATCCATCTTTGCTCTGCTCAGTATGATAGGCAGATGGCCACCAATCTCCTGACAGAGCTGTTATTTACTTGATATTTTGATCAAGTCTTCATGATGCATATTTAATGCATATTAACATTGTATTATGTGTGCATTTCTAACACCAAGGGCTCTATTTCAATGATCTAGGTGCAAAGTCTGAAGTGCATGGTGCAAAAGCATTAGGGCATGTCTGAATCTACTTTTGCTATTTTACGGATGGAAAAATGCAGTTTGTGCCCCAGCGCATGGTCTAACAGGGTTGAGCTTGTTCTCTTAATGAGTTCTGGGTGTGTTTTGATTGATAAACCAATCAGAGTTGCATCTTCCATTCCCTTTAAGAGTCACTTTTATTGTGCCATGGCACATTTGCTATGTACATGGCAGGCTTTGTAAGTGAAAAAACTGAATGCTTCACTATTGAGAAAACAGTTAAACAGACCATCTGCATTGCTAGGATAAAGAAAGAACCTCCTCCAATCGGCCTCTTTACTTTCTCTTTCTTTCTTTTGTGGAAAAGGAAACGATGCTGTACGCACGCCGCTGAAGACATCCATTAGCCTGCATATTTAATTTCATTTGTTAAGCACAAAGATTTGTTTCAAAACTATTTCTAAATTCAGTTCTAATTTCCAGCAAATGAATAATTGAGCAGTAATAACAAAGTGTGGAGTTATATCCAAACACACGTCCTTTGCCCCATGTGGTCCAAAACCTGACAGGTGGACAAATCTAAGCTTGTTTTTAATAAAACAAATATAAATATGCATATAATAAATAATACTGCTACTAATAATAACATTATACAAAAGCAAATTGTCATGAATAAACTGAAAAAAGCCCCCCGAGATGAAGAAGGCATGGAGATAGTGTTTTTTGTGTTTATGGAAAAACAATAATTTTTGTAATATTTTAATCCTTTAAGTATTTTTCATTTGTAAACATGTTTGCATATTATTGTACATCCTGTGTGTATTAAGCAATGTTTAAGGCGCATAACTAATGTGCTTGGCACTGGACTTTAGACCTGATTTCTGGTGGTGTATTGAGCAGTCTATTGTAGTTCCTCAAAATAGCTACTTGCCAACAATGTGCCTTAACACACCTCTTTTCTAGACCAACACACACACGAGTCCACAAAGTGGTGCAAATGCATTTACTATTTAAGCAATGTGACGCAAAGCTGGCAAATTACTGTTGTGCTGGTCTGAATATAGCAACACGGGTGCATGAAAGGGCCCCAAATGTCTAGATCAGGCATGGGCAAACTTGATCCTCGAGAGCCGGTGTCACTGCAGAGTTTTGCTCCAACACTAATCAAACACACTTGAACACCCTAATTAGTGTCTTTAAGATCACTAGAAAGCTACAAGCAGGTGTGCTTGATTAGGGTTGGAGCAAAACTATGCAGGGACACCGGCCCTCAAGGATCGAGTTTGCCCATCCCTGGTCTTGATGCTTAGGACAAATTTGAGTTACATAGCTTGAAGCTTAAATAATGAATTTTAGCATCATATTTAGAAGACCTGTGAGGTAAGTTGCGATATTTATATTATCCACTTGATTTGATATTTTGCAAAAAAAAAAAAAAAAAAAACCTCCAGGTTACTGTAAAGTGTCCAAGGACCTTTTGGGGCAGCTGCATGTGCAATTTCCACATTTAAACCGTGTCTTGGGCTGTTGCACTATTGATTGTGAGGTCAATGTTATAGAGCAGCTGTACTGGATATTTCAGGCTATGGAGTCCATGTGAGCTGTGCAATCCATCATACAAGAGCACCTCAGGCCTCTGTTAAACCTACAAAGCACCTACATGAACCTGAAGAAAAAAAATAAAACCCGAGCTCGGTGCACAGAAAGCACAAGCTTCCAGTCACAAGTTTTAATTAATGAGCACGGGCTTCCAAAAAGCAAGCTTGAAGATGCCAAGGTGGAGTTTCATGTGAGAGGGGCGAAAGGTGTGAGTAATGTGCTGATACTAAATCTACAAACTGAGATGCTTAGATACTCAGAGATGTGCCGCCCCAAAGAGCAAACCGATTTCTGTTGAAGATCACTTCAATAGCTTTATACCTGCTATTAACATGCCTGTTCACTTCAGTGAGCAGATTGCAATCAGATTGCATGTGCCCAGGGACAGATAAAAAGCGATCAGATATCTGTCCAAATACAATATGCAAGTCTGGGGAGACTTTATAAGAGCTTTACTAAACTACCACTTTAAGTGTTTAAAGTGTTACTGTTGCAGAGGTCAGCTGGAAACAGATGTGCGAGTAAGATCCTATCCCATTTCCATAGAAAAAATAAAATAAAAAATGCTTAATGAAATGCCAAGATGCACATAAATTTTTAAGATATGCATAAAACACTTATGTGCAAAACTGAGTTGGAAACTTTTTATCCGATAAGAAAAAAAATGTGCGTACACTAAGATGGAAATACATTTACTGAATACACTACCTGACAAAAGTCTTGTCGTCAATCCGAAGAAAAGTGGCAGAAAGTCGAATTTTCAGATTAATCATCTGTTGAACTGCATTCAAATAATCACAGATACTGCAGAAGACCTATTGGAACCCATGTGGACCCAAGATTCTCAGAGAAATCAGTCAAGTTTGATAAAGGAAAAATCATGGTTTGGGGTTACATTCAGTATGTGGGCATGCGAGAGATCTACAAAGTCGAATGGCAACATCAACAGCTTGAGGTATCAAGACATTTGTGCTGCCCATTACATTGCAAACCACAGGAGAGGGCTAATTCTTCAGCAGGATAGCGCTCCTTATACTTCAGCCTCCACATCAAAATTCCTGAAAGCAAAGAAGGTCAAGGTGCCCAGGATTGGCCAGCCCAGTCTCCAGACATGAACATTATTAAGCATGTCTGGGTTAAGATGAAAGAGGAGGCATTGAAGATGAAACCAAAGAATCTTGATGAACTCTGGTAGTCCTGCAAGAACGCTTTCTTTGCCATTCCAGATGACTTTATTAATGGCCCATTTCCACTAAGTGGTACAGTACGGTTCGGTTTGGTACGCTTTTATGGCTGCTTCCACTGTCAAAAGGCGTACCAAACCGTACTATACTACTTTTTCAGCACCTTTTCGAAAGAGTACCAAACACGAGAAAGGGTACCAAAAGGCGGAGCTAGGCGTGCAGCTGAACGCTATTGGTTTACAGAGATACGTCATTCGTTCACGCAACAAGCCAGAATAAAAGCAAAAATATACAGCTGACGAGTCGAGAGATTACAGCATTGTTATATATACATATAACATTATTATATATACATATAATAATGAGCCACGGTCGACCCGGGCTCAAACAAACCTTGTCGCGGTCTTGATGATAAGCCACAAAGCTAAAAAGAAGAGCAGATTTTACCCTGTGTCCCTTAGTTTTTTCACGAGCCAGTCTGGAGCGAGCGGTTTCGCTTTCTTGTTTGCGCTCGCTGTACCTTTCTTGCTTGCTGTACCAGTCAGTGGAAACGAGCCATAATACGTTATTTGAGTCATTGCAGAGATGTATGTATGCAGTCCTCCAAGCTCATGGGAGTCACACACGATATTATTTTTTTCACTTCATCATGACTTTATATTCTATACTGGACATTATTTCTGTAAAAGCAAAGTCAGAACTTACTGTCCTAATTAAATCATTAAAAATCAAGGCATGATCTTATTTTATTTTGGTAAAATAAGCGTAATCTATAGAGGCCTTTGCCTTTCAAATAAGCCACTTCTGATACCAAATGATCAAATAGAAGACAAGTTATCATTTGTTGTTCCTAAAAGTTGGATAGATGACAAGACTTTTGTCAGGTGGTGTAAATTCTTGCATCCGCATAAAAATATGATTGTTTTTTTTTTTTTTTGTCAGAACATGTAATGACAAAAATGTGCATGATGAGACTGCATTAACAGACATTCAACAGTTTATTGTTCATTTTAAAATCCCTTAACCAAAGTCTGTCATCAAAGTATTGCTATTCACGAAATTGTCTTGAATTGGCATTTTATGCCTCCAAAAGTCACTGCGTTCATTGAATTTTGTCTTCCGAGGCACAAGTATTTTATTATATAAGATAAAAGACCCACAGTGATTCTCCTACACTGTAAAAAATGTTGGGTTTCACACAGTCGATTTGTCAGATCAATTAAGCTGTCCATCCAGAAAACACATGCATTTAGTTTCAGCTCAATTTAAATAAGTTTGAGTGTATTTTTTTGAGTATTGCAGTAATTTCCATTTTTCTTATTGATATTTGGCACCATTTTATCAGGCAGTGATGATTTTTTTTTTCTCTTTGACTCACTGGATGGAAACGGTGCTTCATTTGGAAGTGTTTTATGTGATGTTCCAGTTTTGAAAGTCTAATTCGCATCTTTGAAATGAGTTTAGGAATGGAGCAAAACTCTGTAAGACTGGAGCGCTCCAGGACTGAAGTTTCCTATATCTTTCCCACTTTGTTTGGAGGCCTGTCCAATCTACCCCTGAAACTGAAAGAGATTTAAAGGAATAGTTTAACCCAAAATAAAAATGTTCTAATCATTACTTACACTAAAGTGGTTCTGAATTCTTTCTGTTGATCACACAACAAGATATTCTGGAGAAAGCTGGAAAGCCATTGACATACTTAGTAGAAAAATACAATGCAAGTCAGTGATTTCTAACATTTCTTCAAAATATCTTCTTTTTGAGAAAAAAAAATTGAGAAGTAGATACAGAAGAAATAATCTCAATCAGGTTTGGAACAAGTGGAGGGTGAGTAGATGATGGCAAAACTGCCATTTTTGGATGAACTATTCCTTAATACCTCAAATGAACACACAAAATACTCTTTAAAAGGCAGGGGATTAGAGGTATAAATGTGATTCAGTCTAAAACCTCACCCTTTGGTTCACTAATGACTGACAAAAGAGTCTGTGGTCTTTAGTATCCTTTGGGTAACACTGGTCTCTTGGTGCCATGAGGTTTAGGGGTTGAAAATCTTTAGCATGCTTATTAGTATACAAAACTCATGTGCCAAAAATGCTCAGTGTTATGTACGTAAAACCTACGGCAGGGATACTGGTGCAGTGACCCAGATGGGGGTGACCTAAAAACTCCCCTGTCCTCAAGAGAAGCATTAGCGACTGTCACTAGAGGCTGTGGTCTTTAGCATCCTTGTTATTGCACTTGTTATTCCTATGCTAGAAAACTGGTTCCAATAACACTAATGATGGTTATTATAACCAGTGGAGTTACATTGGCACTCCTCCACCACTTCTTGGAGCAGAAGAGACTGGGTTTAGGGAACTGAGTGTAAAGGAAATCGAATAAACCTCATGCCAACCATAACCAGATGGTGCCGTGACCCAGACTGAAATGAGGTTTAGGTGTGGAAAATGTATGGAGTGTAACGGAATCCACCTAATAAGAGCTGTGCGTGACTAAACCTCACTCTCCTAGCCTCAAGAGGTGCATTAACAACTGACACTAGAGCACATAAGAGTGTGAATTTAACCCTTGACATGTGCGATCATGCTGGTATGATCGGTCTAGTCTGGTCACTGGAGTGTAAGATCATAAACCACTGTGAGAACTGTGCATTATGTGGTCAATTGTTCATGTCTGTCTTCCTCCATTGGCTTCCACTGAGCCGTATAAGAACGCATGCAGTGCTTGTCATCTTTTTTTTGCTTGAATCATGTAACTTTTTTGTTGTTTCAGATACTTATATAAACAGAGGTACTAGGCATTACGTATAGTTGTATAAGTGTATTGCATGTGAAATGTGTAATAAATCAGTATCTATAATAAATTGCTGCCAAGTTTAATTCATATTCATTCTCAGGAATAAATTGGAATTATGACCCATTTAACCTCATGGGACCACTGTGAACCGATGCTGCTTTATTTAGAACATGAGGCATGTTATGTGTTATTTGTTTTATTTTTTTTATTTATTTCACCATAGTTAAACTAGTCGGAGTTTGGAAATAGTTAACTAAGGCTGCAAATATTTGGGCAAAATATATATAAAAGGTCTTAAAAAATTATTTTGATTAAAAGTAATTGTTTTTCATGTTTTAAAATATTATTTAAACACAATCCATTTGAAATAAAACGAACAAGATGTGCTTTAACTGCAGACTGTCAGCTTTAAATGAGTGTATTTACATACAAATCAGGTGAACGCTGTAGGAATTATAACAGTTTGCATATGTGCCTCCCACTTGTTTAGGGTCCAAAAGTAATTGTTTGTTTAATTTCAAAACCATTGTGTTGATATATAGAGCCAAAAATGTTAGAATTGTGTCGATGTTCAAATATATATGGACCTTACTGTATAAGCTATTTTTAAATATGTCAATTTTATTTTTAAATTATGTCTTGAAAATCAGATTTTTCCTCAGTGCTGATGTGCTTTCATTTTCTCCGTCTCACTTGCGGCAGATTCAGGCTATTTTATAAGCAACCCTGGCAGAAAAAAAATACATGTACATTTCAAATAAAATATTTTAATATTAAAAAGGAATCATGAGTTTGATCCTATCCATGTCGTAACGAATACCCTTAAATAATGTAGTTATTAGTTGTCCGCAAGCATCAGTGATTATTGAGTTTGAAGTAAGATTTTTTTTTAATTAATTGAGATAAGAAATATCATTATAGCAACACTTGTGACTGCTTTTGGAAATAACGCTCGTCGTAGATGTCACAAAACGACTGATCATGAAGGAACGTGTAGTCTGGCACATTTGCTACCCACGACAAGTTAAGATTTTATCAAAAAAAAATCGCATAATAGTGATTTTTGTAACCGACAATAAAAATCGTATGATCTGACCAGCGCTTAAATACCATCACATTAAAATCTAATGTGAGGGGGGGGAGGTTAAAACTTACGTGTAAAAAGGTTAAAACCAATTAAAATATTTAAGATAAATGTTGTGTAGCCTTTACATGTGTAAAATTATGAAGTGATTTACATTTGTGTCTTTTTTCCTTGATTTTTTAGGAGTAATGGGGGAGTATGAACCTAAAATCGAAGCACATTTTCCCCAGACGGTACTGGCAGCCAAAGGCGTCACCGTGAGGCTGGAGTGCTTTGCCCTTGGGAAGTAAGTCTACTGGCACAACCCCTCCTCCTCCACCCACCCAAACTGACACTGAGCCACCTGAAGGTGCCTTTCCATCACACAAAAGCAGAAAATTTAGCGCCAGCCCCCGAAACACCTCTTTTGCTGTTCAAATCGTTAATAATCATAATCACGACCAATTTAACCAGTCAAACCACTTTCTTTTCAGAGTAGCGAGCCGAATGCGTTCTCCAGAGATGAGCTGGCACCAGGAGGATAGCTATTTTTACTCCTAACTGTTAAATGAGCTCTCTGCAAGTATTGAACTCTGCGCCATAACTGATATAGTGGCAATTTTGCTGTGATTGGTGTAGAAACAGCGCTGAGATTTGTCCCTCGGGAGCTGTATATTCTGGTAATAGTTGTACAGGGCAGCAGAAGGTGAGGGCCAGGGGTTGTGAGATTGGAGAGTCTGTACGTGCCATTGTTTGGAGGATGCTTTTAATATCTGTTCTGTTCACATATGGTCAAGGATAGCACAGCGAGAAATGAAAGTGGCCAGTGCAGACCCTGAGCCGCGAGGCAGAAAAGCACTCTGACATTCAGTCAGCACTGCAAAACTGCCTTTAAATGATGGACAGACAAGGCTTTTTTTTACTATAGATGATTTAGATGCATTTTGCCGTGGCCTGCTGCTTGCTTATATATATATATATATATATATATATATATATATATATATATATATATATATATAAAGAGATCATGTGGAAAACAAACTTTCCTTGAGCAGAAATATCTGGTGTAACTTTGTATTTAGTTAAAACCAAATGTCCAAGGGCTGTGAAAGAAGCAATCTGGCATGCTAACCCTTATCTATTTCTCTTTATTAGTCACCCTTACATGCAACTCTCACATAGTTACGCACTGAAGCTAAGCAGGCTTGCGCCTGGTCAGTACCTGAATGGGAGACCACATGGGAAAGCTAGGTTGTTGCTGGAAGTGGTGTTACTGAGACCAGCAGGAGGCACTCTACCTGCTGTGTGTGTGTGTCCTAATGCCCCAGTATAGTGCAGGGGACTGTATACTGCTCAGTGAGTGCCATAATCTCAGA
Organism: Danio aesculapii; assembly: GCF_903798145.1. Lineage (NCBI taxonomy): Eukaryota > Metazoa > Chordata > Actinopteri > Cypriniformes > Danionidae > Danio > Danio aesculapii. Next base: position 13,433,541 of record NC_079452.1, on the reverse strand, counting down.
TGAGATGTTAAACTGAGGTCCCCACCCTGTGGTCGCTAAAAATCCCAGGATGTCCTTCGAAAAAGAGTAATGGTTTTGCCAAATTTGCGACTGGCCTTTGTCCATCATGACCTTCATCACTCTGTCTTCTCTTCACCAATCAACTGGTGTGTGGTGTGTGGTCTGGCATAATATGGCTGCCATCGCATCGTCCAGGTGGATGCTGCACACTGGTGGTGGAAGTGGAGATTCCCCCCAATGTGTAAAGCACTTTGAGGGTCCAGAAAAGTGCTATATAAATGTTAGGAGTTATTATTATTATTATTATTATTATTATTATTATTATTATTATTATTATTATTATTATTATTATTATTATTATTATTATTATTATTATTATTATTATTGAATTGTCATATGACATAAGATCATAAATAATTTAAGCCACTTTTTTTACTATTTGTTTGTTTCCATTTACCTCATATAAATAATATTTTTAAATAAATATGCACATATGTACATGTATGTATATTATAGGATGTACAGTAATATGTATATATAACATATTATATGAAAATTCTCATTTAAAATGCTCTTGCATAGTTTGTTGTTTTATTTTGACAGCCTAATAAGAAAAGCATAGCATCTATAGAGATAATGTTTATTAATTTATTATTAATAATTATTTCTTTCAATTCCCTGCTTTAATTGTATTCATCAGTGTCAGCTTACATCCCCTTCACGATCCTCAGTTTGTAGTTTAATAAAAGTGATATGCCGTTTTGCATAAAGGAAATGCATTTCTGCATTTTAAATACATAATCCGGTGTCATCGTGCTGTAATTCTATTTGCGTTTGCTATCTGTGATGAATAATTCAAACGCAAGCCCTATCAAGCACAAACACCTTCGAAGCCAAACTGCTCTAAGAGCCCAGTAATTGTTTACAATGCCTTCAAGGACCCCTTTGTGAGGAAATGCCGTTTACAATTAATTATCCACATTAGAATAATAAGTCATTACTTAAACCCAGACATTAATCTAGGTGTTCTTGCTGCTTCAACTTTACAGATTGTTCAGTGAATGAAGAAATAACTGAGATTTCACCAGTGGCTTTTCCCTCCATTCGCAGCTCATTTAAGGCCGAAAGCAAATCTTCTGGTGAACTTTAGGCTTCGTCCCACTTATTCAGAAATAAATGATTTATCAGCACATGTTATTATGAAATGTCATTCTTTATAATGAACTAAACAGAATAAAGAATCGGATGCAGTGTCATGTTGTCAATCACTGTATGACAAGCTAGCAGCAGGAGAGTAGTTCCTGGAATTTTTCACCACATTTTAGTTCCATATCTGACAAATGTCTTGAAATATCTGTCCCTGGACCACCAAAATGAAGTCTTACTGGACTGGTAAGTTTTTGGCAAAAGCCTCAAATACATAGTATGGGTCAATATTATTATAATGGGTCAATATTATAAATGTATCTCTTTTGCCAAAAAGCATTAGTGTAATAATTAGAGATCGAATTCCATGAAGATATTTTGTAAATTTCCTATACAGTATATTTATTGATTGATTGCTTGCTTGCTTGATTTATTGATTGATTCATTGATTTTTATTTATTTATTTATTTATTTATTTATTTATTTATTTATTTATTTATTTATTTATTTATTTATGTTTTATTTTATTTTTTTATTATTAGTAAGGTGTATTGCCACTTAATTTAAACAACTTTAAAGGGGACCTATTATTTACTGCTCAATTATTTACAATATTACTGTTTTTACTATAATGATATAGTATTGAATATACTATACTGTTATAAATGCATCCCATGTGAGCATAAGAGATGTTCTATTTTTTAAAAACATGAACTAGCTGTGACATCTCCAGATGTTTGAATAAGATCAGTCCAACTTTATAGATGGCTTCAGTGAATGAAGAAATGGCTGTGAAATCACCATAGACGTTTTTGCAACCTTCGCATCTCGTTTATAATTAATCATGTGCTTATTATTTTTAGAATATTATCATAAACCGTGACAATTACAAAGACTACAGTATTACTACTATAGCTACAGCTGTATTACTACTGTTTTCTATTATTTTTGTTTTTTAGTTAGCCACTCCATCCTTAAATAAATAAATAAATTATTTAATGAATTAATAATTTAATTAATAAAAAAAAAAAAAAAAACATCAATCCTTGAATCAAACAATGACATTTCATAGCAATTGCATTATTTTTTCTATAAGACCAAATAATGGGAAATATCAAGTGCTTAAAACTACCGGTGGTAACCTTTATGCCTATATATATATATATATATATATATATATATATATATATATATATATATATATATATATATATATATATATATATATATATATATACACACACACACACAGTTGAAGTCAGAATTTTTTTTTCTTTTTTAAATATTTCCCAAAGTATGTTTAACAAAGCAAAATAATTTTCACAGTATGTCTGATAGTATTTTGTTCTTCTAGAGAAAGTCTTATTTGTTTTATTTCAGCTAGAATAAAAGCAGTTTTAATTTTTTTAGTAACCATTTTAAGGTCAATATTATTAGCCCCTTTAAGCTAATCTTTTTTTCAACAGTCTACAGAACAAACCATTATTATACAGTAACTTGCCTAATTACCCTGACCTGCCTAGTTAACATAATTAACCTAGTTAAGCCTTTAAATGTACCTTTAAGTTGTATAGAAGTGTCTTGAAAAATATCTAGTTAAATAGTATTTACTGTCATCATGGCAAAGATAAAAGAAATCAGTTATTAGAAATGAGTTATTAAAACTATTATGTTTAGAAATGTGTTGAAAAAATCTTCTCTCCGTTAAACAGAAATTGGGGGAAAAAATAAATAGGGGGGCTAATAATTCAGGGGGGGTAATAATTCTGTAATCCATTTTTAAATTTTATACTGGAACCTCGATATCTGCCATAAATGTTTGATGCTAAAAATAAAAAAATGTACAGTTTAACAGAGTCTTTTTTGTGTCATTATGTAGTTAGAATCCATAGAAAATGTTCTGACAGCTCTCTACAGTACCTCATTTATGGCAGATAGCAAATCCTGTGCTGAACTTTAGGCCTCATCCCACTTACCAACAAATAAATGATTTATCAGTTCACATTATTATGAAATGTCATTCTCTATAATGAACTAAACTGAGCGAAGAAGTACTTTTAGTGTCACACTGTCACTCAGTGTGTATGACAAGCTAGCGGTGGGGTCGGCTGAGGGCTTGGCATTGTGTGCAGGGAAATGCTGAGGGTTTATTGTCAGTGGCGCAGGCGGTCGGCCTGAAATGTCTGCAGGGATGCTTTTCAGAGGCGGCATTGTACCGTACACTTTCAAAGGCAAACTGCCAGCTTATAATGGTGAATGGGTCTGGTGCCCGAAAATGTTACCGGGGTGACAAGAGGGACTGCTTTCATGCACGCTGACATTTTGTTGAAGGTGTAACCTTTCTGGATGCTTCTCACACCATTTAAAGAAGAATGGTCAGGTGTTTTGGTATGAAATGTTCTATTCAGATGATTTGCGCTTGAACATTTCATTTACTTTTATTCATAAGAATTTATTAAGCTGTAAGATTTATTGACGTTTAGAAGGGGAAATATTTAATTTATTTAACATTTTATCTTCTTAGTCAGCGTCAGGATGTGGACTCACGGTGATGCTGTTTTTCACATGTCAGTGTTTATGAATAGGTTACATCAAAAAGAACAAGAGTAATCTTGACAAACTATACATCAGTCTAAAGCTACAACTCTCAAGCAGTGATTGTAGCTAGTTGTTTTTCAATGGGAAGCTCATAAAGAATGTATTTGCTAAATTTGTGTAAGTTGAACAGAAAATGCTCTTTAAATATGTAGTAAATAGCATTGTAATAACTAGACACACACACATTAATTTTTGTACATAACAGTTTATTTTGAATGGTAAGAGTCCACAGAAAAACATCCCATCTAACGCAATTAGAATCCCAATTCTATTTTTGTACCCCTTCCCCTTGGCCCTTGAAACAGAGTGTGAAGGGAAGGGCTTCTAAATTTACCCCTAAGAAATCAAACACCACTACAACACTTGCACACGTCACCATATGTCATTACGATCTCTTACTTCAAATGAGATCAGACGATTGCGACTGCTATAGTTATTCTAGTTGCGTTATTCCAGCTCCGCACCTTCAGCTACGTGAGCAAAGCTGTGGTCGCTGAGTGCGTGAAGTGTCCATCATTCCACACTTCATATTATCGGTTGAATGAGTGCATCATCTAGGTAATTAAAGTGGACTTATTATTTTTGGAGTTTTCAGTGTGAACGCATTACTTACATATTTTATACTACAAAATGGTGTAGAATAGTGCATAAGTATGAGATTTGGGATGCACCTCTTGATTAGTTGGATTAGTTGTGTTTGATTAGGGTTGGAGCAAAACTGTGCAGAGCTGTGGCCCTCCAGGAATTGAGTTTGAGACCTATGATTTACATTCTTACAAACCCAAGTTAACTAGTTAAACTAATTAACCCAGTTAAATCTTTTAACTAAACTCTAGACTACTAGTATCTTCCAAAATAGCTAGTAAACATTATATACCATCATCTTGACAAACACTAATGAAATGAGTTATTATAAATTAGTTATAAGATTAAGATTGCCATGTCATTTCCTAGCAGGCACAGGACGTCATAATGACGTCAGATTGACAGTGTACCCCAATGTCGTGAGACGTTGCATTTTGTTTAGAAATAAAATCGGGTTGACGTCAGAACCCACTGTAAAAATCCATTCTATTGGCCCAACGACGGAATTCAATGAATGGTCGAAGGTTAAATGCGTGTAAGACTTTTCTATTGCTAATTCTGTTTTTTATTAGAATTTATTTACTTATTTATTTCCAGCTTGGAATTTAATCTGACTCCAATTTTAAGTGATCATTAAATTTAGACTGTGTTTCTAAATAGTAACATATCACATTCATCACAAGTTAATAAATGTGGATATTTTATTATTTTAGATACACTATATTTTTATTTATTCTGTCATTGGGGACCATGCGTGGCCAATTTCACATGCCTTTTCCCAGGGGCATAGCAACCGGGGGGGTGGGGGGATACGTCCCCCTCACTTTTAGAGACAGACCATTTAGAAACAGGTGATTAATAATTATATGAACCTAAACTTTTGAATCTCATTCAGCCCCAACACACAAAATGCTACCTTCTCCATTCGGTTTCCCCCACAGTCCAAATTCATGTGGCCAAAGACCTGTGGTATAGGTGAATTGAATAAAGTAAATTGTCTTAAGTGGATGAGTGTGCGTGTGAATGAGTGTGTATGGGTGTTTCCCAGTGCTTGGTTGTGGCTGGAAGGGCATCCGCTGCATAAAACATATGCTGGAATAGTTGCTGGTTCATTTCGCTGTGGTGACTTCTGAAATAGAGGCTAAGCTGAAGGAAAATGAATGAATGAACATCTGAAATAAAGGAATTATGGCAAAGTTACGCTTGTAATTGCGTCAACCTTGGATTCCTAATGTAAACTGTTGGAGACTTCAGCAAGTTTCCTCACAGACCTGTCGTAATTTAAACTGACAGGTCACAAACTTCATCCTGTGTGTATAAATGTCCTTGTTCAATGTAAGCGGATGTAGAGGGGCAGAAGGACTCAGAAATGCTATGTCTTTATCGGACGGGGGCTGGGGGGGTGCGGATGATTGATGGCGGCACTGGGGTTTTCCTCGGCGTCACTTTTCCATCGTTGGAAGGCTGTGAAATGGAGCTGTCACCGTGTAGCAGCGCTGATCGTGTCTGATAGAGCGGGTTATCTACACGCGGGCGGCGCACCTAGGAGGTCATATCGCATGCCCGCTGCTGCCGCAAATAGGGATGGATGGCAGTGTACAAACACTGCTTATCTGCACAGCTATCAAGACGTTTATTGTGTTTCCCAGTACACAGCCACTTACAGACTGCTGCCGTATCAGATTGTCCTGTTCGTACTTTCAAAGAGACCACGGGTATCAGCTTTACAAATTAGCACAGATACACGTTTCGAGCGGAGATAAAGGAATTGCTTTTTTGAAAGTGGTTTCTGTAACATGAAGTATGGCCTTTTTTAGATTGTGAGCATCCTCAGATAGATTATAATGCAACAATTGGGTTCTGTGAGGTTGATAAAAGGTGTTTGCTTGGTTTTTTTGTGAAATGCACAATTCAGAGCTTCAGTTCAACTTATTTATGTGTAAAAAAAGCTGTAGTGTTGGGAGATGTTGAAATCTAGCAATCAGAATGAATCATGTTGTGTTTCAGACCTTGCCAACACACTGGAATGAATATGTGGTACATGCAGTGATGCTCACTCCTAAGCTAATATAACTCCTTAAATTAATTAAAGGGCTCTATTTATAAAGGGCATCGTGCAAAAGCATTAAGGGCATGTCTGAATCCACTTTTGCTATTTTAATGATGGAAATATACGATATGCGCCCCAGCGCTTGGTCTAACAGGGTTGTGCTCACTCTCTTAATGAGTTATGGGTGTGTTTTGAGCATAACATGCATTAAACCAATCAGAGACTCATCTTCAATTCCCTTTAGGAGTCAGTTGCATCGCGCCATGGCACATTTGTTATTTACATGGTAGACTTTGTAAGTGGAAAAACTGAATGCTTCACTAGCGAGAAAACAGTTAAATAGGCCATCTGCAGAGAATAAACAATGAGCCACCTCCATTTGGCCTCTTTACTTTCTCTTTACTTTACTTTTACATTTTACTTTACTCCTTTACTTTCGTGGATAAGGAAACGGTGTTGTACGCACTCCACTGAAGACATCCATTAGCCTACATATTTAATTCCGTGTGTTAAGCGCAAAAATTTGTTTCAAAACTGTTTCTAAATTCAGTTCTAAATTCCAGCAAACTAATAAATGAGCAATAATAACGAAGTTATTATTATCCAAATCACTTTTTATTAAATCAAATCACTTTTTTTGTCACATCATGTGATCATTTTTTTGTCAGCAGCACGTGTGCTATGATGAGTGAAAAGCTTAGGTTTGCTGGGAGCTCGCAACACGGCGGCCATGCTCGGCGCCATCTTGATGACGTATCCAAACACACGTCCTATTCTTATGCCACATATGATGATGCTTAAGTCTCCAAAACTTGACAGGTGGACGAATCTAAACTTGTTTTTATTAAAACAGATATTAATATGCATGTAATAAACAATACTGCTAATATTAATAACATTATAATAAAAATGCAAATTGTCATGAATAAACTGAAAAAGCTCCCCAGACATGAAGAAGGCGCGGAGGTACAGTAGTTGTTTTTATATCTACATAGTAAATAATAACGTTTATAACCTTTTAATCCTATTTTTTTGTATGTAAAATATGTAAAGATATTTTTGTATTGCTGTACATCCTGTGTGTATTAAGCGTTTGAACCTGCATAGGCGCTGGACTTTAGACCAGATTTTACTTGGTCAATGGCATGTTCCCGTGGTTCCCAACCTTTTGTTGCCTGAGACCCCCGTTTCCCCCAGAAAATATTGTAAGCCCCCCCTCCACATTTAATGATATTATCGCTCATATAAGTTTGCAGTAGGTATGACAAAAAATGTTGTTTTCAAATAAACGGCATGTTTATTACCATATCTAGATATGTTTCTGCACAAATAATAGTCTAATGTAAAGTATAAAAGCAAAACATCAGTAGGCCGTTTGTGTTGGGTTTATCTTGCAGTATTGGGGATGAGTTGTCTGCAAATGTCTTATTAATTTGGACGGCATCATGCATTTGTTAGAAAGAACTTTGGTGCAGATAATGTGGTTGGGTCAGGGACTCTTTGTTTCGAGAAAATGGAATAAAATCATAGTTCAGGTAACTATCTTGGTATTTCCTGCATTTCGTCTTTGCAGTATTGCTAGTGCTGTGACCTGAAATGTTTAGAGCTTCCTCACCTGGGTCCAGGGTGCTTGGGTCATTAATATTAGCTGCTGAAGGCGAATCAGTGAGATTCTGTCGTTTTTGTGGAGAACAAATTACAAATTTGTCTATTTTGTGGTCAGCGAGGGGATAAAATGAACTAAGGTAACATGATCGTTCTCCTAATTGTCAACTGCTTAAAGCAAGATAAAATATGACGCGACCCCCCACAGAGCTTGCTGAGGCCCCATTTTGGCCGGGACCCCCCCTGTTGGGAAGCGATGGCGTGGTCTATTTCGCTTTCTCAAAATAGCAACACACCAACAATGCGCCTTAACACACCGCCTTAACAGACCAGTACACCCATGAGTCCATAAAGTAGTGCAAATGGATTTGCTACTTAAATAACGTGCCGCAAAATGTAAAAAAATTAGGGTTGCACTAGTCTGAAAATTGCACCAAACACATCTTATGCCTTATTTCACTGGGTGTATGATAGGGCCCAAAGTCTTTCTACTTTTATCTATTACAAGTATAAATAAAATATTAGAATGTGTTATTATTATACAATCATTCTAAGTTCAAAATGACATCAGATTAACGTTGTTTCCCAACGCCGTGGGGTATGTTGCATTTTGATTGGAAATAAAAATCGGGTTGACTTGATAATAATTCCTTACATTTATATAGTGCTATTCTGGACACTCAAAGCACTTTACACATTGGGGGGAATCTCCTCATCCACCACCAGTGTGCAGCATCCACCTGGATGACGTGGCGACAGCCATAAGACTTGAGAACAAAACGTCAAGCCGACATCAATGTCCAACATCGGTCAGATGTTGCATTTCGTTTTTTTTTTTTTAAAGCAACCTAAAAACAACAAAACATAAATGTCTAATGATGTTATAGCTTGACAATGTGTGGAGGTACTATTATGACGTCTATCAGATGTTGGATTTTGGCTGCCATACCTGACGAAATGTCAGTATTTGATGTCAGTATGACATTGATTTAAGATTGGTTTAAGATGTTGACCTTGGATTCTGCTCATTTTCCAACACAACCTAAAATCAACAAAATATCAACATCATTTCACGTTGTTATTGGATGTCTAAATAACACTGTCCTTAGACGCTGACCTAAATCTAACCTAATATTAACGTCTTATGACATTTTGTGTCTGCTGGGTTCAAACCCCTGAGACCTTCACTCAATTTAAGCCATTTTAGGTCAAATTTGAGAGCTTCCTGATCCTCCATAGACAGTAAGGTCCCCGACTCATTAAAAGTCCAGCAAAATACCAAAACCATTTTTCAAAACGAACCATGTGTCTTCAGTGGTTCAATCAAATACTATCAAGCTACGAGAATACGTTTGTGTGCATAAAAGAAAAGCAGCGACTTCTTCTCAATGTCAGTTATGTATTGTTACAATTGTGTCCAAGACAAACACAGGCCTCAGGAATGACATGAGGGTGAGAAACTAGTAACATAATTTAAAAATTTGGGGTGAACTAACACTAAATACACAATTTCGTAGGTTTTTTTGACTGTTTTTTTTAATTGCTTCAAATCAAGGGTCGTAAGTTTGTGATTCATAACAAAACTTTGAACCCTTTGATATTTTTTAGTTTAGAACTCTTGGAACATTTTCATTGTTCTTGTTGAGAAAATTATTGCTATAGGCTATCACTGTTGTGTTGATATCTATGGTATTGAATCAGCTATACTAATAGAGAAGAGTCCAGATCTGTTTTTATATTACTGTAATGGTTGGGTTTAGGGTTGGGGTAGGGATAGACATTAATAAAATACAATCAATGAAATATTTTATAAATAATATAAATAATTCTTGTTAGAATCAAGCCGCAGCCGTATGTGATATATAGCTGATTAACCATGTGGATGGATGATAACAACCTTCTGAGCCTACCAGTAGGCGCAGAAGGCCCCTACTGGCCCATATCTATCAGCTGAAAACCATTAATAATCCCCATTCAATCGAGTGAAACACACAATAAGAAAACTGTTCATTAACAGATGTTTTACATGTGTCAAATTGGATTGTTCCAAAGTCCAAAAAGTTGGTTGAGATTCTCAAAAACAAAAACTTGTGTGTCTCGATGTCTAAACTTTTTTTTTATATGTAAGAAAAGAAAGCATTTCAGCATAAAAAATACACATTTTCTCATTGCAATATTTATGTTTTGTATTTATCATTATTTATATATTTACTTTTCTGTTCTCAGTCCTGTCCCCACAATCACCTGGAGGAAAATGAGTGGAAACATTCCAAAAAAAGCCCGTCTTCGCAAATCACAGGCTGTTCTCGAAATCCCCAACATCCAGCTGGAGGATTCTGGGAGTTACGAGTGTAAAGCTGAGAACACCAGAGGAGGCACCGCTTTCAGAGGACACCTGCAGGTCTACAGTGAGTACAGAAAAAACATGTCCCGCTGATCATTAAAAAGGACAGTTCTGCATGCTTTATGCTTTCAATATATATACGAGATAAGAGAACCAAAATGAGCAGGATGAATCACTTTGTGGTGCTCCTCATTTGTAAGTAAGTGATAAAGCCATCTACTAAATGAATAAATGTAAATGAGCAAGTGGAGAACTGATAATGGGGAAAACCAATTCAGGTTTGTCCTACGTACATGAATGATGCTTCAAATCATGTGGGTTGTTTGGAAGAGATATGCTATTGCTTTCCTATTGTGATTGCACTAATGTACTTTGCCTGCTGGGTGAAAATAACTGCATGCATTCATGTGAAGGAGGAATCTTCATTTGTCTTACAAAGCCCTTATAAAGCCCAAAAAACCTTTATCTTTGAGTCAGGATAACATGCCATGACTATGAACAAGGCAGCATTCAAGTGTCAGTTATGTCCTTTTAAATGCAAAGGTGACATTGTTTGAGATGTGTTTGTCATGACGACTTGACATTGACATCAACATAACGTCATAAATCTGTCATAAACATGATCGGTGTGAGGCCATTATTATTGTGACATGAATATAACAGTGCCATTAATATTTTTCTTGACCTCAAATTGTCACAATCACCAGCGATCATACTCCCAAGATCGCTGGATCTCACACACAAACACACATGGACTACAATTCTGCCATTAATAGACTACATATTTAGTCATGACACACACACCTACTCCAAGTCTCTACTGATTACACTCGCACCACCTGAGGATCGTCAAGGACTGATTACAAACACTATTTAAGCAGCACACACACTCATTCACTTTGCCGAGTCTTGTTATCTGTATAGTGACATTTCAACGCGTTCTCCTAGTCTTGTTTTCCTGTGTTTTGACCCTAATCTCGTTTATACTTTTGTCCCTGTTCGCTGCCTGCCTTCCGACCTCTTGCCTGTGTTTATACTACGATTCTGGACTGCCTTTATACATCTGTTTGCACCTGTGTTGATTATTGCTTGCCTGACTTCGAATAACCCTGCAAGTGGATCCAAACCTCAGTTGTCTGTAACACGGGGAGTGACAGAATCGTAGTATAAACACAAGCGAGAGGTTGGAAGGCGAACAGGGACAAAAATATAAACGAGACTAGGGTCAAAACACAGGAAAACAAGACACAAATACACTGTAAAGAGCGTATTAGTTGACTTTTCCTAAAAAGAGAGTAAACTTGTTGCCTTATAATTATTAAGTGAACAAAATTTGTGCATATTTATAAAAGTCAAGTAAATGGATTAACTCACTTTTTAAAAAATAAATTAACAATTTTTAAAACATTTTTATGTGTACTGTGGGACAAGTTTAATTATTTAATAACAATGTCATTAAATGTCATCAAATATTACTGACACTGTTATAAAAGTATTTGACACAATATTCATACTTTAACTGATCAGTTTTAATGAAAAATTAATTGTGATCCACTGGAAAGAGTGCTCAGAAAGGGTGTCCCCTAAACCCAATCAACATTTGTGGATGTACAAACCAAACTAAGACGCACAAATGAGATTGTACAAGTTTATATAAGTTAGCCACTGATTAAAAATGAATTAACGTAGATTGCGTTGGTGATTGATTATAATGCTAAGCCCTTTAAACCATATAAAATAAATCTGCCAAGCATGTGCAGATTAGCACACTTTCCATGTATATAATATATTTAATCATATGTCTTTCTTAATGCTTGTTGCATCTTAGTCGTACTGAGATACAGTAATAGACTATTATAGAGACTGGTTTCTGTGATTTCACCAAGTATCCTCGAACAACATTCCAATGAGCTAATCAGATTTAGGGGTTAAGTTTACATGTTAATTTTAGGCTTAAGACTCGTACACACTGGTACGCTTTTTGTTCATGTTTATAATCAACATTCTTCAAGGCTTCCAGGTGATTTTCAAATTTTAAATGTAAAAAATTACCCTATATATATTTCTGGAGATCGCGAATTATGTAGCTAGAGGCTGCATTTTGTCTTTAAAACGAACGCTACAGGACTGTATGATGTCTTTCCTTTTCGCGCTTACCAGCTGACTGCTTACCCCCATGTGGACGACTTTTCCGCTGTTACCAGTTACCACATCAGCGGACTTGTGATGTGGAGCAGAGTTGACCACGAGGACAGCATTCTAGTTTGGTGAAGAATGGTTCCAGAAAGCAGTTAAGACAAAAACAAAAGCCAAAAAATAAATAAACAAGTAAATAATATGGTGAGAATGTGGTAAAATCTAAAAACGTTAAATAAATGAAAACATTTTTTGGGATTAGGGAAGTGGGAGGGCAGGTCAATCGGTGCTTTTGAAAACACCATCGGTTGGGTTTAGGGATGGAGGAAGGTGGGTCAGTTGATCGGTCAGTCAGCAGTGGCCTCTGGTGGATTTACGCAAGAACATCAGGCCCGAATGGCACTCGCAAGATAAATTTGAGATCTGAAAAAGCATACACAGCGGCCTCTGGTGGATTTGTGAAAACAAAAACTTAGCTCCTGGGACACATTTGCCGCTCTCCAGAAATGTATATAGGGGTACATTTTCATAATGAGCCTAGCTTGTTTCAGACACATTCATCTTGCCTCTGTGCAGCATTTTCTTTATTAAATGAAAGTGAAACTGGAATCGCCTCATCTGTTTTGTGCTTGTGCACCTCCAAGTGGTATTTACTGTAACTTCAGCAGCTCCAGGCACATGAATAAAAGTGCTAATCTGATTGTTCAGTCAAGGCATTAAACGTTAAATGTGAGCAAAGGTGTTCAGGTGTGAACGGGCATTTACAGTTGCTATTTACAGTAGAAGTTATGTGCTTCTATATCATTATTATCCAACTATTAATTCCCCCTATTTTGGATTATAATCATACCTGCCAACACTCCTGTTTTTCCCAGGATTCTCCTGTATTTTAGACCCATATCCCGCCACCCTCCTGTTTTGTTATTTCTCCTGGAAAACTCCCATAATTTCCACCCCCACCACCACCCCCGGTCCTCAGCTTTTTGGTACAGTCCATACATTCACTTAGTAACCCAGTGCATAGGAAAGTTACTTAGCTGTGTTATTCAGACATCTTACCCCTGACACCTAGACATCATTACCTCAACCCCACTCCCCGTCTCCCTGATTTTCAGAGACAAATGCTGGCAGGTATGATTATAATTTACATTTAGGTTTAGAGGTAGAGAACAGGTATGTATTACATTTTTAAACAGGAAGGATAGCATAAATGCTTGAATTTCATTTTATATTTGACAAATTTTAGACAAACTGTACAAAAATACAAGTATCCCATACGTTTTGAAATGAAACCTTCGAGGATAATAACACAATAAAGCCCTGGGCTTGTTTTCATCATCATCAAAAAAATTTGCCTGCAAAATACAGTTAATGCATAAAACAAACAGTACCTCCACATTTTTAAATAATCCACTAATTATTCTCATCAAACAACTTTCTTTTGATCACTTGTGAACCTCCTTAAGTGTTTTATTTCCTTGATCGATTTTGGTAATTTGGTAATGAAACATATTTCTTTCCTAAATTTAAATATTAAAATCCCAACCCCTAGTACTATATGAATGCTGTTGCCTCACCATTTAAAAATACTTCACCAAATAACTATGAACAACATTATTAAACATTTTATGTACCTGTATCATTCACAGTTAAAAAAAATCATACTCTTTTATTAACAGTTAACATACCTACTTCTTAAAAAAACTCCTTGTGTAAATGTGCTCTTGGATGAATTGTTTTAATTATTTGTACTTAACTATCTTGCAGTTTTTTCTTCACACTCTGTGAGCAGCTACTATACCAAAATGAGGTAGCATAATCAAAATGGGCTTGAATCAAAGCTCCTGCCAATCATTTTAAAAAATGAACATCCAACCGATCAGCTTGCCTTGCTAAGAACTTATTTTTTTCATAAAAACCTTTTCTTGCCTTTAATTTATTAATTTATTATCTATTAAACATTTCCAATAATTTACTAAATGTTTTGACTCAATTATCAAATCATTGATCCTGTCCACAAAAGAATGGTTTTCCTTTAATTTCACTCTTTTACCTATGTGTAAAGAATGTTTATTAATCCAGGATTGCAATCTACTTGGAAAATTCACATCCACCAGAGTCTTAATGGTGGGCTTTGCTGTAACATCCATCCCAGCAACCCTTAAGTTGCTCTTGGAACTACTCAAAACACCATAATACTTCTAGTTTAGGGCAAGATCTGCTCCAATTGTCATCGGAAAATGTAAAAAGTCTAGTTTTACAAGAGTTATTCTCATTCATACTTTGAAGTAATGTGTCGTAGTAGTGTGGGAACAGGATCCATTGGGTCCATTCCTGATTAGGTTCCTTCATAAATTATTCCACCGGGCACCGTCTCTCTCTTCCTTTGGCATAATTCTTCCTGGCCTTCATGACAGAAGGATAAATTTAAGCAAAGCTTGCCAGCTTACATTTTAGTCAAAGTTATATGAGGACAAAATGGCACTGTTCTATTAAGACTTTGGTCCAATTAAATTTCAGAGGCTATTTTATCATTATTCCTGCTTGTGTAGCTGAAAATGCTGTATTTTTGACCCACATATTTCCCCTGACCCACTGTAGCTTTGATAGGGGCCTCATACAGGCGTCCGGGGCCTCCATTCATCTTTCCCAGACTCCTCTCTCCTTATCCGTTCGATAGCGTTCGTGACTTAGATGAAGTGCGTTATGTCATAAAAGTAAGTGTATCAGCGGGCCACAAGATGAATGCAGTGTCCTGGTGATTTTATGAAAACCTGGATTTAAGAGGTTTATGACTGTCAGTGGGATTTATGATTCATCACAGGGTCTGGATGAACAAAGCTTGACAAAACAACAGCTGTTTGTCTTATCCGTCACAACAATGTCCAAATATACTTTTATTGTGTTCTCTCTGTCGTCAGGAGTTCAGTACCTGTGTGTGATGAACTGTGCTGCCACTCTCCATGAGTCTTAAAGTATTTCAAAGAGGAACCGAAGACCTGTTCACACAAAGGAAACAATAAAGTAAAATGTTAAGTTTAGCATTAAGTTTAGTGTGATTCTATAACTACACTGTAAAACAATCCTGGTTGCCTTAAATCTTTAAGCTGAATGAAATTAATCCCGTGAGTCCATTGAACTTATATTATGTTAAACTGACTTAAAACAGCTTGCATAACTTATAAAACTAAGTTAGAATATGATTAACTTGGGTTAATAAGTTACAATGAACTAAAAACATATCTTGTCATGACTAATTGATCATATATTTTTTTTTACAGTGTATAGAAAAATCCCAAAAAATATAGTTACATGGACTTTTGTAACAATTTAATAGGTGATAAATTAAAAAAAATATATATTTAGGCCTAACAAATAAAATTTATGTATTCTGATTGGATTTAAAAGCTGCATACATTTCGATTCTTTTGACATAATTGAACTGCTATACTTTGTGATTGATATTTGTTAGTCAAACGTAAATGTAACAGGCGTCACGGTGGCATTTCTGTGTGGAGCTTGCATGTTTTCCCCATATGGTATAGGTGAATTGGGTAAGCTAAATTGTCCTTAGTACATGTGTGGGAATAAGTGTGTGGATGTTTCCAGTGATTATATGAAAACATATTCTGGATAAGTTGGCGGTTCGTTCCGCTGTGGCAACCCCAGATTAATAAAGGGACTAAGCGGAAAAGAAAATCAATGAATGAACATAAATGAAACACATAAGAACAAGATTTCTGTAATGCTATTTTAGCTGTACGATATTGGAAAGAACTGACATTGTGATATTTTGTATTTCTGCGGTATATGTTGTGATATGAATATAATTTCACAATATGACTTCAGTAACTGTTCGGGATGAATTCTAAAAATATGTATAAAACATTTTATTTAAAAAAATGTAGGGGCAGATAAAAATGATATTAACAGTGCTTTATGTTTTTTTAGTAGAATATTACAATATTATGGTATAAAATCTAAAATAACACTGTATGGTCTTCATTTAATAAATAATTAGGCTCAATTAATCTTTGTTAGGGTGACACGGTGGCTCAGTGGTTAGCACTGTTGCCTCACAGCAAGAAGGTCACTGGTTAGAGTCCCGGCTTGGTCAGTTGGCATTTTTGTATGGAGTTTGCCTGTTCTCCCCGTTTTGGTGGGGGTTTCCTCCGGGTGCTCTGGTTTCCACCCACAATCCAAAGACATGCAGTATAGGTGAATTGAATAAACTAAATTGGCCATAGTGTATGTGTGTGAATGTGAGAGTGTATGGTTTCCCAGTACTAGGTTGTGACTGGAGGGGCATCCGCTGCGTGAAAACATATGCTGGATAAGTTGGTGGTTCATTCCGCTGTGGCGACCCCGGATTATTAAAGGGACTAAGCCAAAAAGAAAATGAATGATTGAACGAATGAACAAATGAATGAATAATAATTTTTAAAGCAGCAAAATTTTTAATTTCTTCTTCCAAATGGTTTAAATTTGCTTTAAATCTTATAGTCACAGGCCACATCTGAGTAAAAAAATCACACTAATAGATTATGGTTGAAATTTACAATGACTTAATAAATCATATGCCTGATTGACTAGTTAGGTTCGAAACAAGACTAGGGCATCATTCCATCATTCATGAGTTTCTTTGAAATATGTTTGGGCGACACAGTGGCTCAGTGGTTAGCACTGTCGCCTCACAGCAAGAAGGTTGCTGGTTTGACCCTGCAGGCACAGGATGTCAACATGACTTCATATTGATGTTGTACCGCAATGTTGTGGAGATTTTGGATTTTGTTTGGAAATGAAAATCGGGTGGATGTCAGAACCCAATGTCAGGCAAAAATCAATGCCCAACCTAAAATCAACCAAATATCAACATCTAAACATGTTACACCTTGACGTTGTGTGTACGTTACCACTATTACATCTATCAGACATTGGATTTTGGTCACTTTCCAACACAACCTAAAACCAACCAAACATCAACCTAATTTGACGTCGTTATTGGACATCAAAATAACGTTGTCCTTAGACACTGGCTAGACATTGAATTTTGGTCACCTGACGTCATGACCTAAATCTAACTAATATTAACGTCTTATGATGTTGTGTGCCTGCTGGGGAGTCTTGGCTGGGTCAGTTGGCATTTCTGTGTGGATTTTGAATGTTCTCTCCATGGGTTTCCTCTGGGTGCTCCGGTTTCCGCCAGTCCAAAGACATGTGGTATACGTGAATTGAATAAACTAAATTGGCCATAGTGTATGTGTGTAAATGAGTGTCTATGGATGTTTTCCTGTAATGGGTTGCAACTGGAAGGGCATCCGCTGTGTGAAACAAATGCTGGATAAGTTGGAGGTTCATTCCACTGTGGTGATGCCTTATGCATAAAGGGACTAAGCTGAAGGAAAATGAATAAATGAAAAAAGTTTTTAATTTTTGAAAAAACGTTTTAAGGTCAATGTTATTGGCCCTCTTAAGCAATATTTTGTTTCCAATTGTCTACAGACCAAACCATCATTATAAAATGACTTGCCTAATTACCCTAACTTGCCTAGTTAAGCCTTAGAATGTCACTTTAAGCTGAATACTAGTATCTTAAAAATCTAATAAAATATTATGTACTGTCATCATGACAAAGATAAAATAAATCAGTCATTAGACATTAAAACTATTATGTGTAGACATGTATTAAAAAATCAAAATCTTCTTTCAGTTAAACAGAAATTGGGGAAAAATATACAGTGGGGCTAATAATTAGACTTCAACTCTATACATACAAGTAAGACGAGTACATTTTGATTTCATTGCTTCTTTTACTGACAAGATATCTTGTTAATGGCAGGCAAAAAGTAAAAAATCAAACCAGTGCATTAGGAGTTCTGAACATTCAATCTTGGCTTTAAAAAAACAGCATGCCCAAATGTTAGTCTGTCAAATGTCAAAATCCACAATGAGGCACACGGCTATGGTCTTACCTGGGAACTGTATTCCAGACACATGTCTACTCTTACAATTTGCATGCACCCAATCCAGTCTGCATGCTCCTCTTTCTCCGACAGATGTGATTGAAGGCTTGCCTTCAGCTAGGTTCTCTCTCAGTGAGGGTTAGTTGTCTGTCGGAGCTTGTGTGAATTATAAGTCACGTGCAGCAGCTGCAAATCGACAAACGTGTCATGGGTGAGCAATGAGTCAAAAGCCGCCAGTGGGCAGGGATGTGCATCCCTTTCGAGGCTGTGGCCTGGCATTATTGTCCCTACTATGGTTCTGGAGTGAGGAATGGTGGATTGAATGGATGGAGGCAGTAAGATTTATAACACTCTTCAAGAGCTGTAATTTAAAGTTGGCATGAAATCAAAATTTGCTCTTGTTATTTTTAAATGTACACTCAGAATTATTTATCTCCCTGCATATTTTCCACAATTTCCATTTAAAGGAAAAAAAAATTCAACACATTTCTAATTATAACAGTTTTAATAATTAATTTCTAATAACTGATTTCTTTTATCTTTACCATGACACAGTACATAATATTTTACTAGATATTTTTCAAGATACTAGTATTCAGCTTAAAGTGCACTTAAATGGCTTAACAAGGTTTTAATTAGGCAAGTTAGCGTAATTAGGCAAGTCATTAATGGCAAGTATTTTGTTCTATATATATATATATATCTTAATGGGGGTAATAATTGTCACGTAAGGGTCTGGAACAACAGAGTTGAGTTTAAGTTTGTTACAAAGAATAGGCAACGGTCAAAATAGGGGCAAACAGGAGCATACAGGAAATCCAAGAGCGTAGTCAAAAGCAGGCAAATGGTCGTGTCAGGCGGCAGAATTGTAGTTCTCCAGAGATCTGCAAATGTTAGATCACTGCTGATCGTGAGAAAAATATTGACCTTAAAATGGTTTTTAAAAACAAATAAATAAAAACTGCTTTCATTCTAGCTGAAATAAAACAACTGAGACATTTTTTTCCAGAAGAATAAATATTACAGGAAACACTGTGAAAAATTTCTTGCTCTAATAAACATCATTTGGGGAATATTTAAAAAAAAACGGGTGAGTCGGTGCTTTCGAAAACACCATTGGTTGGGTTTAGGAAAGGTGGTGGGTGGGGAATCAGTCGATCGGTCAGTCAGTCAGTCAGTCAGTCCACAGCGATCTCTGGTGCCTTTGATCTCTTTGCCATGATGACAGTAAATAATATTTGACTACATATTTTTCAAGACACTTCTATACAGCTTAAAGGTACATTTAAAGGCTTAACTGGGTTAATTAGGTTAACTAGGCAGATTAGGGTAATTAAGCAAGTTATTGTGTAATGATGGTTTGTTCTGTAGACTGTCGGAAAAAAAATAGCTTAAAGGGACTAGTAATTTTGACCTTAAAATGTTTTTTAAAAAATGTTAAACTTATTTTACTCTAGCCAAAATAAAACAAATAATACTTTATCCAGAAGAAAAAGATATTATCAGACATACTGTGAAAATTTTCCTTGCTCTGTTAAACATCATTTGGGAAATATTTAAAAAAGAAAAAAAAAATCTTATGGGGCTAATAATTCTGACTTCAACCATATATGCGCCAGATCTTTGATATTTGGTTTGTTGATTATTCTGAACGCTTTTGCCACATTGGTTTTTGCTAAGAGAGATGTGTTGTTGTTTTTTTTTCCTTCAGAATGTTTCTCTTTAATTTTTAGAGTGATCTAATTGTTCTTAGTATGGTACCATTTGTTTTGTGCGCTGAATGTTTTGTATCATTTAGCTTCAATTGAATGAATGTCACAATGTTACAGGGCTGTCCAAAGTCTGTCCTGGAGGGCCGGTGTCCTGCCGAGTTTAGCTCCAACTTGCTTTAACACACCTGCCTGGAAGTTTTTAGTATATCTAGTAAAAACTTGATTAGCTGGTTCAAGTGTGTTTGATTAGGGTTGGAGCTAAACTCCTCAGGACACCGGCCCTTTAAGACTTAAAAAGGACAAACTTAACTTCCATTTCATGCTGATTTTAAGTTGCGTGTTTGTCAAAGCTTTTCTGCACATTTCCACTTCAAAACAATTGCAAATGTTGGGAATGCCACAAGCAGCAGAAAACCCGACAAACTTCCAGACAGATTTACTAAACACCAAATTAATGTGAGAGAACAGTCCCAAAGCCAGATGGGAGGTTGAAGTTTTGCGAGAGACTCTACTGACAATGAGCGAATTAAAGAACAGAGGTGCAGTCAGCTTCTCTTCATACTGTCTAATGCAGTGCAAATTGGATTGTGAACAACTTAGGCAATGCTGTAAGGGTGTGCGTGATCTAACAGCACAAAACAGGCTATGCATTTAAGAATTGAATATGTTAGATGGTGACTCAGTGGTTAGGACTGTCGCCTCACAGCAAGAAGGTTGCTAATTCGAGTCCCGGCTGGACCAGTTGGCATTTCTGTGTGGAGTTTGCATGTTCTCCTCGTGTAAATTGGTCATAGTGTATGAGTGTGTATAGATGTTTCTCAGTACTGGGTTGCGACTTGAATGGTATGCACTGCATAAAACATATGCTAGAATAGTTGGCGGTTCATTCCGCTGTGGGGACCTCTGAAATAGAGACTAAGCTGAAGGAAAATTAACGAATGAATGAATATGTTAGATAATAGTGCAGATGCAAGATGCAAATCTTAGTAAGTGATGTTGAGTGATTCATTTAAATATAAAAGTACATTATTGTATAAAAAGCATATACAATAAAATAAGCAATTATCACTAATTAACACTAATGTTTCACTGTGTGACTTTCATGAATCTTTTTTAATGAACTTGAAGAAACTGTTAATAAATATGACCCTTTGTCTCTGCTCGCTTAGGTAAATTGAGAATTTGTTAATGATTATTTCAGAGAGTATTAAAGCAGCGCATACAAAATAAAAAACAATTCTAGACTTTCAGTTCTAGGTTGCCAGTTCTAGCTGGATTACTCAGAAAATATGACAACTTCCACTTTATAAACATGGTTGTGTTATATACAGCAGGCAACCACAAAAGTGTTGTTCATTCATTCATTTTTCTTCGGCTTAGTCTCTATTTCAGGGGTCGCCACAGCGGAACATACTGCCAATTATTCTGGCATATGTTTTACACCTTGGATACCCGTCCAGCCACATTCCAGTACTGGAAAACACCCATAAACAGTCATTCACACACACACATACACACACACACACACACACACACACACACACACACACACACACACACACACACGTTTGTTTTTGTGAAAAGTGGGTACATTACATAGATTTCCATTCATTTTATACTGTTCAAACCGTATATTGTATTGCCCCCACCCTACCCCCAAACCCAACCATCACAGGAGACTGTGCAGCTTTACTCTCTAAAAAACTCATCCTGTGTGATTTATAAGCTTTTTGGGAAATTAGGACGTCACCAATGTTCTCGTATTTCACCTCCTTTTTGTAATACCTATGTCATACCCATGTCATTATACGGATTTGTGTCCTGATATGTCACAAAAACATGTACACACACAGACACAGACATACACACAAACACAAAGGCCAGTTTCAGTCTTTTTTTTTTTCGGCTTAGTCCCTTTATTAATCCGGGGCCACCACAGCAAAATGAACCGCCAACGTCTCCAGCACATGTTTTACGCAGCAGATGCCCTTCCAGATGCAACCCATCTCTGGGAAACATCCATCCACACTCATTCACCCTCATACAATACGGACAATTTAGCCTTCCCAATTCACCTGTACCGCATTTCTTTGGACTTGGAAACCGGAACACCCGGAGGAAACCCACACGTACGCTGGCAGAACATGCAAACTCCACACAGAAAATGCCAACTGACCAAGCTGAGGCTCAAACCAGCAACCTTCTTGCTGTGAGGCGACAGCACTACCTACTCTGTCACCGCGTCACCCCTTAAGGCCAGTTTAGTTTATTCAATTCATCTGTAGCGCATGTCTTTGGATTGTGAGGGGAACCAGAGCACCCGAAGGAAATGCACTCGAACACGGGGAGAACATACAAACTCCACACAGAAATGCCAACTGACCCAGCCGGGACTCAAACCAGCAACCTTTTTGCAGTGCTAACAGCTGATCCATCGTGCCACCCTTACGATAGCATTATTATATCACTAAACAAATCGATATTCACTGAATCAAATCAGGTCCCACTTCTGTGGTAAATATTAATTATTTAAAACAATATTTCCCAAGTGCTGTTAAGAAGGAATACGAACTTCACATGAGGGCTAATAATGTTGCCATTAACTGTATAGATGTTATGTTTCTTAACATGTTGATAATTGGTTTGTTGATTATTCTGAGTGCTTTAAATTTTGGTGCACGGTGACAGTGGTTAGCACTGTCGCCTCACAGCAAGAGGGTCGCTGGTTCGAGTCCCGACTGGGCCAGTTGCCATTTCTGTGTGGAATTTGCTTGGGGGTTTCCTTCGGGTGCTTAGGTTTCCCCCACAGTCCAAATACATGCGCTATAGGTGAATTGGGTTAACAATTGTGTATGAAAGTGTATGTGTGGGTGTTTTCCAGTACTGGGTTGCAGTTGGAAGGGCATCCGCTGCATAAAATATATGCTGGAATAGTCGGTTGTTCATTCCGCTGTTGGTGACCCCTGATCAATAAGAAACGAAGCCGAAGGAGAATGAATGAATGAATGAATGTTTAAATTTTAGGGTAATCTGAGTGTTCTTAGTATTGTACTATTTGTTTTGTGTTTTAATGTTTTGGTATTACTTGCTATTACAGTATATAATAGGTTTTAACATGTTTCTTTCAACTGCTAGGGAATCCTAACAATGTTGCTGTTAGAGTTCATCTTTTTAGTGAGTTCTGAAGGTTTTTGGCATGTCACTATTCAGCTTTTAGTGTGTTTTGAGTGTTAGCCGGATGGTGAGTCTTTTGGGTGGTTATATTAATCCTGATGTGGCTAACTGCATATGATTTTGATCGTCACTGTAACTGAGGACACTGGACAACAGAGTTGAGGATCCACGTGCAGTACTTTATTACACAGAGAATGGTCAGACAGGCAGTGGTCACAATCAGGAGCAAACGATAACATACAGGGAAATCCAAAAGCATAGTCAGATAAAAGGAAAATGGTCAAAACAGGCGGCAGGCAGGATAAACAATAAATCAAGACAAGGGTAAAAAAACAGAGAGACTACTCACGGAAAACGATTCGTAATGTTACTGTGTATGTACCAACAAGACTCAGCAATGTCTTTGAGTGTGTGTGCTGTTATGGTCCATGTAATCAGTCTTGAGTAACTCCCAGCTGTGTGTATGTGTGTAATCAACGGAGAACCATGGACAGGTGTGTGTTTGTGGTGCCTGGAGGGAGTTGTAGTTCAATTGGTGGCAGAACGGTAGTCCAAGTGAAAGTGAATGTTTTCCAGCATTCTATAAAGGTTAGATCATGACAGTTACATTAATGTATGCTCATAAGATGTTGACATCTTTTTTCTATAACCTCCAGATAAAATTCATAACTCTAATTGCTTCTAAAAGTAATAATACTTGTCATAATAGAAATCAAATGATTTGTGGTACAGTATCCTTAGTTCCATTCATAACCTTCAATGTGTGTTGTCTCATAGCAGATGACTATTATCCTGCTAAAAATATGTAAAATGCTATTATTGAGCAGTGAGTAAATGTTTCCAAACATTTGACTGGTGTTTTTTTTTTTTTTTTTTTTGCTGAGATGAAATGCAGAGACATTCCTCTGCATGCTGAGGACTAAAAGGTCCACCGCTTTCAGAACTTTGCTGCTCGTCATTTTTAATGAAAACACTCCCCACTGATCGTCTCATCCATATTCATGCAGAAAGGACAATGCGACACAGGCTACCTACAAATTGCATGTTAACAAAGTTTTATAGTGTAGGAACAGTTGGAGCAACAGTTGGATGTCAAGGCATTTTATTCTATAAAAATGTAGCATTTGCAGTTATCAAATGTTATATTTTAGCAGTGAATATTTCATGTTATGATTTAGTTATCTGTATTGTTTCTAGCAAATAAAACCGACTGTGTATATGTCTTAAGCCATAGAACATGTTGTGGGACCCCTTAATGGTTTTACTATGGTACTGTATCTCTACAAAAGCACCCTGTTGGTACTTTAATTGTGCTTGAGAGTGTAAATCAAGAGTATTAGTAAATTATGTTTTGAAAATTGGATAAAATAGTCAGTAAAATGTCTTTTGCAGGACCACAAATTGAAGTGTTAACAGATATTCAATCCACTCAGGGTGTCCGCTGGGTTTTAAAAATTCTTAACATGTCTTAAATTTCAAAAACTAAATTTTAGGCCTTAAAAAGTCTTAAATTCACAGAGATTTGTGTCTTAAATCATTTGAAACAGGTCTAAATTTTGTTTTGTCCAAGTAAAGCTATACTCAATTGGGCCGGCATCCATCTAATCAGCAACAATATATCTAAATAAAACCTTATTTTTTATAATTTTTTTTGCTTGTTTGTTTGTTTTTTTACTGCAAAGAGATACAATTCACAACAGCTGTTAGACATTTTTACAGCAAATTCCAAAAAATCTAATTCCCTAATCAGGAAAAAAAAAATCAAAACAATGACACGATTTCTCATAATAAAACCAGGCGATTCGAAAAAATCTTAACCCTGCATAAGTCTAAAATTTCATTCTTAATGGTTTTAAAAGGGTCTTAAATGTTTAAAATTTGACTTGATGAAACCTGCTGAAACCCTGCTACTATTACTCTAATGATTACTAGTTGACAGATAGCTGCAAAGCTACATTAAAACGCGCAATAAACAATATTGTTACTGGAAAAAAAAACATGCTACGCACTAAATCACATTTATTTTCTATCGATCGAAAAAGCAGATAAGACGAATACCATGAAAATGCCACAATTAACATTAAGGTGTAAAATACAGTACATGCCCTGCTGTATGGTACTGAGAGTAGCAAATAATATGCTGCCAGTCTAAGCCACTGTCAGATAGATAGATAGATGAATGGATAGATGGATGGATGGGTGGGTGGGTGGATGGATGGATGGATGGATGGATGGATGGATGGATGGATGGATGGATGGATGGATGGATGGATGGATAGATAGATAGATAGATAGATAGATAGATAGATAGATAGATAGATAGATAGATAGATAGATAGATAGATAGATAGATAGATAGATAGATAGATAGATAGATAGATAGATAGATAGATAGATAGATAGATAGATAGATAGATAGATAGATAGGCTTAAACAAGTTTTAGACTACTAGTTTTAACTACTTTATAGTCATAATAATTCAATGTAACTCAAAGTAAGTCACATAATCATGCATGCATTTGATTCATTCAAGCAATGAAGTAATCAACTCTTAATATGAGTTGCTTACTGAGCCATTGGTTCAATTGATTAATTCAAAACACAGATTCATTCAGAAATGAAACACTGCTCTGTTTTAATTGGAAACACATCTGAGCAAATCTGAACAAAAGCAGAACGTATCTAATATATAACAACATAATAACTTATAATGTACAGAATCCTTGCATAAAATCAGTATCACAATAATGTTTAATCAACATCTGTCTCTCTTTCTGTCCCAAAGCGTGAGTATTGCTTATTACAGCAGGACAAGTACAAATCTGAAGGGGAAAAAGTACTTATTGTTGAGCTGTGATCTTGTCTCCTCTGTGTTCTTGCACAGCTCTGCCGCAGTGGATCAGCATGATAAATGACACTCAACTGGACAGCGGAGAGCAGCTCCGTTGGGAGTGTCGAGCCACAGGAAAGCCCAGACCCACATATCGCTGGCTGCGCAACGGAGAACCACTCAGCACACAGGTACACACACACATACGCACACACTGAGAACTCATTTATAGGAAAGTGAAATCTCTGAGATGTCTTTAATATTTCAATTGTTTCTCAAATGGAGACTTTTGCTTTAGGCCAGAAATGTTCCTTACGCATGCCCTGAAGCACTGAAGCATCTGCTTGGCAGAGTGTTGCCAGATTGGGCGTAATCCTTCCCTATTTGGTGGCTTTAAAATTAAGATTATGTAGGTCAAAATTATTCTGGAAAGGAGGGCACATTTGGGTTATTTTGTTCAGCAATTTCAATTGTACATTTATTTTACCTTTAAGCCCCTCGCTTATCGCAGGAGTTTTGCTCTAAAAATAACCCACATTAGGCGAAATCCGCGAAGTAGTTAGCTTTATTTTTTACAATTATAATAGATGTTATATAATTTTCTTTACTGTGCGAGCAGACGGCAGGTGCATCGCGTGATGATTGACAGCTCACTGAGCCAGTAACAGCAAATAGAGTGCAATAACTTGACAGCCGACCAATAAGATCAAAATTTATGCAGCCATTGGCTCGTTTCTCTGTCAGTCAAACTTCTGGGAAGTAGGAAGTAACTTCTGTGACTGATCAATAGCAGTGACTATCGATAGCAGCTTTGTTTAGATTTTAGTAACTATAACTTTGACTTTTTATTCAGTTTGTAGTCTCATTTTATCTGTAACACTGTAAGCTATGACATAGATTTGCCTTTTACTACAAAGACGCCGTTTTCGCGTATACGTACCATGGTAAAACGATGTAAACAATAGGTCACCGGCAGAAACTGTGACATAAACAAATGAATAACCATCCATAGTTCAACACTATTGTGTTGGTGGACTAAATGTGCTTGATAGGATGTTTTCCTGTGGACTCATACCTTTCAAAATAAATCATGGTGTACAGCAATGAATGCGTGAATGAATTTATAAGCTTTTCATTGAAAAACAACTAGCTGCAATGGGTGCTTAAGGGTTGTATCTTTAAACTCATTGTACAGTTTTTTCAAGATAGACATGATTACTTGTGTTCTTTTTGGTGTAATCTATTCATAAACATTGACATGTGGAAAAACAGCGCCCCAGTGCGTCCTCGTCGGGGCGCTGGCTAAAGGGTTAAGGCTGTAAAACCTCTCACTACACACTTCATATTCTTTTCTCAGACAGGCATTGACATTTTGACACTTTTCTCTCTTGTTTAAACACTCTCAAAGTTCAAACTTTCGTAAAAAAATAAGTCTAGTATTCTAGAACTACTACTACTACTTTTGAGCTGTTGGCATCCGGACAGTCGGAAGTAACACACACCAGACACGCACATTCACGTGTTATTTAAAATGAAATTATTCAGATGGCGCTCTATGGCGCGGCAAAAATATGAACAGTCTCCTAAATTGTAACTGGGAACCACAGACAACCAACAGCTTGGGGAAGGCTGGGCAATAACTGCAAAATTTGGTATCGATCCAATGCCAAGTAAATACAGGGTCAGAATCACCGATATTAATACCGATACTGATACTTTTACTTTAAAAAGCATGCACTTCAACCTAAATGTACAGTGTGTGATGATTTATGTGTTAAATGTTCTCAAAGCAGCTATAATTAAATGTACAGTTGAAGTCAGAATTATTAGCCCTATTTTTTCCTTTTTAAATATTTGCCAAATCATGTTTAACAGAGCAAGGAAATTTACACAGTATGTCTGATAATATTTTTTCTTCTGGAGAAAGTCATATTTGTTTTATTTCGGCTAGAATAAAAGCAGTTTTTAATATTTTAAAACCATTTTAAAGTCAAAATTATTAGCCCCTTTAAGCAATAACTTGCCTAATTACCCTTACCTGCCTAGTTAACTTAATTAATCTAGTTTAAAGCCTTTAAATGTCACTTTAAGCTGCATAGAAATGTCTTGAAAAATCTAGTATAATATTATTTACTGCCATCATGACAAAGATAAAATAAATCAGTTATTAGAAATGAGTTATTAAAACTATTATGATTAGAAATGTGTTGAAAAAATACTCTCTCCGTTAAACAGAAATTGGGGAAAAAAATAAACAGGGGGGCTAATAATTCTGACTTCAACTGTATACACTGTAAGCTACCCTGTACCAAGATGGTGGCTCTGTTGACACATTCACTCCAATAGCCTGTGTGACATCTAATGTTTACATCTATAGCACAGGTGTCAAAGCCAGTTCCTGGAGGACCGTAGCTCTGTACAGTTTAGTTTCAAACCTAATTAAACGCACCTGTTCAAACTAATTGAGTCCTTCAGGCTTGTTTGAAACCAACAGGTAATGCTGCGGTCACACTAGAGTTTGAGCTTGCAATATTCTCTCGTACAGCGCTGCTAAACAAGATTTTTAGACATTTAAAAAAGCAAGTTTTAAATTTCTGTCCAGAAAGGTCATGTTTTTATCCTCGATTGGTCTCGCACAGTCAAGTGATGCAATTTCGCAGGTCAGAATTCACCAAGCTTGAACTTTGCAATGCAGCGAACTGCAAAACTTGTCACACGAGCTTGCATGTACGGTCTGACACATTAACGTGCGTATGAATGGAAGTCTATGGGGAGAAAAGTACAGTGTGACCACAGCTTAAGTGTGTTGAAGCAGGGTTGGAACTAAATTGTGTAGAGCTGCGGCCCTCTAGGAACTGGCTTTGACACCTGTGATCTATGGTAAAAGAGCACATGCTCTGATCCCTTTTTTATTGTTACTGTTGCAAGACATAGCAATATC